>NW_010332691.1:16699-17266 GCF_000700745.2 Antrostomus carolinensis | reverse complement strand
CGGGGAAGGGGCTGGGTGGGAGCCCGGTGGTGGGGTCTCGGCAAGGGGGGGACATAGTTCCTGCTCCCAAGGCCACCTCAGCCGTGCCCTGCCTGCCTCCAGCAGCACGGGCATCCCGGGGAGCGCTGGAGAACTGGGCTGGACTGGGCTGAGAACAAGTTGTCAGGCCAAAAACTGGCTCATCCCAGTGCAGCGGGGTCCTTGGGTACCTGCCCATCGCGGGATGGCTGTGTCCAAGCTGGCGAGGGACCGGGTGGCTTTGGTGTCCCCTCGGCTGGTGAGCAGGCTGGGTGGCCACCACTGGCCTTGGGCGTGGAAGCACCGGGTGGTGGGAGCTGCACGGACGGTGTTTGTCTGGAACATGGATGAGGCACCATTTATTAAGTTGGAATTTTGGGAGATGACTCATGGGTTGGCCAGCTATACATCGTGATATTTACAATATGGGAGCTTGGCATAAATAGGACTATTTACGTTGCAGTGGAGAGCGCTAGCCAGCTATGCTATTCAAATGAACCCAGTATGGTTTTAATTATTGGGGGGGGGGGGTTGGGGTGATGTGCATGT
>NW_010332691.1:16388-16592 GCF_000700745.2 Antrostomus carolinensis | reverse complement strand
GAGTCAACTCTGCTGACTATGGCAGGGGAGGGAGCCAGGCGCCTTGTGTAAGGCCAAGGTGACATCTCCACCCTGCCCTTCCTCCACACCCAGGAGAGCTGCTGGGTGGTGCTAGGGGGTCATTGACCAGCTCCTGGGGCTCTTGTGCACTTGCTTGAAGACATGGGTGACCTTCCCACTGCCATGGCAGGGGGAGCAAGGACT
>NW_010332691.1:14924-16337 GCF_000700745.2 Antrostomus carolinensis | reverse complement strand
GCTTATCCCAGGGGATGGGGAATATGTATCTGTGGACAGTGGGGTGGCCAGTGCTGGCGGGGGGCTTCACCCACCCAAGATCATAGCTGTAAAATGTGCTCCTCCATAGATGGGGACACTCCCAGGGAGATGGTTGACAGTGGCCCTGCACTGTGCTTCCAGCTACCGTCCCCATTCTGGGGCTGAACGCGTTGATTTGGGTTCCGCGGGGTCCCCCCTGTGCCGCTGCTGTTGCCTTCTGCCTTGTGTGTGCGTGTTGCGGGGCTGCGATGGTGGCTCTGCTGTGGGCAACCAGCTACCGTGTCCCAGCCTTTTCCTTCTTGCCAAGGCTTCTGGAGAACTGACAAGGGGAAAGCGTGTGGGACACAGCTCCCCGGGCACACCTCTGCTCCTTCCTCCCCTTTGGGAGCTGCCTCTTCCCAGGGCTCGCTGGGATGCTTGGACACAGCATCCAGCTGCATCTCTGGATGCTCTGGGCCATGTCGGTGCAGACAGAGTGACCCAACAGCGGCTGCTGGCCTCGGAGGTGGTAACTGGACCCCACCGCATCCCCTCAGCCACGGGACACCTCTGTAGTGACGATGCCTTCTGCGCTGCTATCACCAGCTCTGGCAAATTCCCAGGGCCAAAATGGGGTCAAAAAAGGCTCATTTAGGGGAAAAAACGCATTCTGGTGACTTGCCCGGGGATCCTGCCTCTTGAGTCCTGTTTTCAGCTCTGCTACAGAGCTTTTTTGTAATGCTGGTAATTTCACTTGTCTCCTCTGTGCCTCAGTTTTCCTAATTACAAGACGTAAAATAATACAAGCGTCTTTCCCAAGGGAGCCGCGAGGTTTTGTTAATGAACATGACAAAGTGCTTTGGGATCCGTGGTTGAAAGCGCAGCCTTAGTCAGTGCGTGTGTGTGTGGGGTGTTTATTTATCTACATGCTTTATATTTCTCTGTACGTTATATATTCACTTGCATTTAACAAACCTTAATTAGAAACAAAGCCGATAGGGAAGGAAATATAAACAGGAGTGTGCATGAAAATTGGAAGTTGATTACTCACTGGCCAGCAGAATGCGTGTCTTGGGCTCGGGAGGAAAGGCTGTTTGGTTAAAACCGGCTCTGTTAAAAGGAAATGTGAAAAGAACGTAAAACATAAATCAATATGGAAAACAGGGAGGTAGATGACAACGTACATAAAGCAGAGGTTAAGAACTGCATACAGTTGTTAAGGCAGTTGCAAGGTAATGTCTATCTGCAGCTGAGAAAGTTCAGGCTTATAAAAGGAAAGGGTTTTTTTGTGGGGTTTTTTTTTTTGGGGGGGGGGGGTGTTGTTGTGTTTTTTTTTAAAAAGGAAAAAAACAAAACCAGAAAGTCAAGAACAAAGGAGTCCTGGAAGGGTCTGG
Organism: Antrostomus carolinensis; assembly: GCF_000700745.2. NCBI lineage: Eukaryota > Metazoa > Chordata > Aves > Caprimulgiformes > Caprimulgidae > Antrostomus > Antrostomus carolinensis. The sequence goes on along the minus strand of NW_010332691.1, from coordinate 14,943 downwards.
ATCCCACACCGGTTGGTAA
>NW_010332691.1:9857-14897 GCF_000700745.2 Antrostomus carolinensis | reverse complement strand
CTGCTGGCGTATGCTGCACGCGTATCTGGAGTACTGAGATTTCTGAGGTATTTTTGAGGGGAGCTGGGAGGGGCACTCAGGTATTTTAAAATCAACAGCCTGGCTAACTCGTGTGCGAGGGGAGAAAAAAAATCCAAAGGCACTCTTCACCCCGTTGGAGTTAACTTTTTATAAACCTTGCGGCGCTGGCAAGTTTCCCAAGGGCTGGAGGAAAGCCAACCGTGTGCCAAAAAATGTGAAAGAAGAAATGAGATGGCCCCTAATATCTGCGAGGGTGCGGGCAGACCGGGAGCCGGCAGCGCGGAGCTCTGATGAGTGAGGGAGAATCGCCGGGCATGAGTTTTGTTGGGAAGCAGCATCACTGATGAGAGGATTTGAGGTTGAGCATCCTTCTGTGCCAGACGGTCATGAGCCTGAGCCCGGCCTTGGGCTTGTAGAGGGAAGCTGGGACGGGAGGGCCGTATCCTGTCCTGGGGTGAGCATCCCTGGGTACACCATGCCTATGTGCTAGACACAAACACCCCTGCCTGTCCCCTGAGCAAGCTGGAGACAGGACCTTTGTGTTTCTGCACAGTTAATAACGTATTATACTGTACACAATATACATTATGCATTTGTTGTATTGCATACACCTACATACTGGACTGTATATTGTATTTTATGTATGCTGTAACATATATTAGCATTACAGTACGGTCACCTCTCTTGTAGACATGGTCATGACTCGATGCTGAGCAGCTCCACAGCCTCCACAAGGCCCAGGGGTGGGGCAGGTGGGATGCCAGCAAACACTGGGCTCGGTCTGTGCCTCCTTGTGTCTGGCTTCTTGGTCTCCGTGGATGAGAACCTGAGCGATCTCTGTGGGGTTCTGGGTCACACCAGGGCAGTTGCTTTGACCTCGGAGCTCCAGGGAGGTGGTGAGTGCCTGCGGTGTGCCAGGACCATAGGAGCTGTGGGAGCATCCTGGTGAGCCCAGCACGCTCCGGAGGGATGCGGTGGAGCAGCATGTCTGGAGAAAAACTGCTGAGGAGCTGATCCATCCTGTGTGTTTGAACTCCAGATCTACAAACATTTCCTGAGTCCAAGCTGGAAAAATATTTTTGATAAATGGGACTGAGGCACGGAGCAGGGACCATGGTTTTGGGGCAGCCTTGTGCTGCCGCTGACTCCCCTCCTCTGCCCTGTTTCCTGGGTTAATTTTTGACAAGGTACATTCCTTGCACCCACCTGCCCTTTGCATCACCAGGGCAGCAGCAGGGAAAACTCCTTTTGGAGACTAAATAAATTGGTGCCTGATTTAAACATCCGTGTCGCTGCCGTTGCCACTCTGCTCCTTTGCTTTTCCCAGGCGGGAGCAGCAGTTGCTCTTCATCCCTGCTGTATTTCCAGCTTCTCTGGGTGATGAAAGCAGAGGGAGCAGATGCTGGAGGGAGATCCCAAGGGCTGTAGGGAATGAGGACTCAGGGCTGGCGTGGCCATTCATGTCCCCCAACTCCTCGGGACACCCTATGGAGGGATCTATGGGTGTGAAGGGGATGTGTCTGTGCTTTGGGGATGCTGCTGAAGGGTTTTGGAGCTGTTCCCCAAGGATGGGAGCAGCGGTCCCCTTTGCAGACAGGCTAAGGATCTGCCTGCACTAGTCCTTGGCCGTTTGTGTACACATACCTGAGCTGGCTGTAAAGAGGGGTGGGCACCAGCGGGGCTGTGTGAGGAGCTGGGTAAATACTGGATGCTGAGACACCTCCCGAGCCCAGAGAGCTTTTCTGGGAGTGCAGCAGGAGCTGTGATCAGTGCGAGTCTGACCCACTGCTCCTGCCCCAACACGCACCCACTCCTGACAGACCGACCCTGCTGAGATGGGTGCTTGTGTGTGGGTCTGGCTGGGAGCAGGGTTCCTGTCCCACACAAAATCCTTTTTTACCAATAAAATGCCCCATGACTCCCATGCTGGTTTACAATCCCTCCCAAACCTGGCTTCAGGTTTGCAGAGTCACTGGAGCGAAGCACGGCTGCCTCTTGGACCGCGTCGAGATGGGGGTAGTGGGGAGATCCTTGGAGGCAAAAGTTCAGCTGCTAGATAAGGGGGTAATGACGGGGCCTCCCGCGATAAGGCACTGACGTGCAGCGTAGGCGGGAGGCAGAGGCAGCACCCAGGGGGCTTGGGAGTGGGCTCTGCCCTGGCTGGTACTCAGGGATGCAGAGAGCAGAGGATGGGGGATGGCAGGGTACGGTAGAGGTGGGCAGGACCCCCCTGGGAGCTGGGAAGATGTGAGGAAGGAGAGGTGTCACAGGGGGATGTGCAAGGATATATTGATATCGACTTTATACCAATACCGGGTGTCTCGGGAACGTGCTGGGTGGATGGCAGTTCGTGGCAGGGTGCAGGCTGGGGGCACACTGCCCACACCCGAGCAAAGCAGGATGGAGGCAAAGGAGTAAGCGAGGATCACGCTGTGCCATCTGCCCCTCTCTGAATTCATAGGATCATTGAATCATCAAATGTGAGTTGGAAGGACCCACAAGGATCATCCAGTCCAACTCCTGTCCCTGCACAGGACAATCCCAACATTCACACCATGTCCCTCAGGGCCTTGGCCAAATGCTGCTGGAATCTTGTCACCCTTGGTGCCATGAGCACCTCACTGGAGAGCCTGTTCCAGTGCTCCCCCCCCTTCTGCCTCAAGAACCTTTTCCTCATGGCCAACCTCCCCCTCCCCTGCCACATCTTCATGCCATTTCCCCTGGTCCTGTCATTAGTCACCAGAGAGAAGAGATCAGCTTGGGGATGAAGGGAGCAGTGTCAGGTCTCTGCTGCCCCTCTGACCCAACTCACGGCACCTGCTGCCAAACATTAAGGGAGACAAAACGGGCCATGAGAGCAGAAACACACTGATAACTGTGGATGCTCCTTACCTCTGTAAATATCACATAGGAGTGTTATTCAGAAATTCCAGTTTTAGTGACTGTGAATAATCAAAGCTTTTAGGAGAGCCCCTGAGTGCAGGATCTCTTGATTTAGACCCAACATCCCACGTGATACGGTGCGAGGTGTGGGGCCGGCTCTGCAGGGGCACGTTCCGTCTCCCAGCGGGCACAGGAAAGGGCTGGTGAGCTCTAAATATTGGTGAAGCTTTATCAGTTGGTCTAATAAATGCTTCTCTTAGAAGCAGATCATAGCATCTTTAAAATGACCAGTGCTTGAAAATACTATACGGTAACATTTTGTAAGTAAGGCAAAATGAAGGAGCTAGCTGAAGGGAGCAGCTAAAATAGTGAAATATTTGTACATGATGTAGGAAATTATATTAAAGCTCACAATAAATGCATATGGCCATTTAATGTGAGAGTTTAAAAAAAATGCATCTTGATTAAATGGAAAATTGAAGGAGGTCACTGGAGGTAAAAAGATGTTCTTCAAAAAGTGGAAATGGTGTCTAAAAGGGGAAAATAGAAAAAAAATCAGAAACTGTGGCATGGTGAAGGCAAAACCATATATGGCAGCCTGAGAGGAGTTTGAAAAATAACTTATGAGAAGAAATGAATTATCGTCTCTGGGTCTCTCCCAACAAATGAGAATCAGGAGGTTAAAACTGACCAGGCTGGAGGACCTGGGGAGATGAGGAACAGCTTCAGTGTCCCCCCAGATGGCCATGGCCAAGGGAACTCCTGCCAGGGAGCTTTCCTTCCCAGGACAGAGCTGAGAGGCTGCCCTGAAGTGATGGCAGGAGAACTTATATTTTAGAATAAATTGATAAAATGAATATTGAGGCCAGAGCAAACAGGATGAGCATCCTTTAAAAAGAGCTCCCTGGGTGATCCAGGAGACTCCAGAGCAGTAATTTCAGAGGAAGGGCTCTCCGATGGATTAAAATCTACTTAAAGAGAGGGAAACAAAGAGTTAGTTTTCCCTCTGGACGGGGGTCAGCGTGAGGCTTGCGCTGCACGACGTATTTATAAACGCACTAGAAAGGGGTGGGAATGTGAAGGCGAGAAAGTTTGCAGATTATACAAAATTATTCCGGACGATAAAAACAACAGTTGTCTTGAAAATATTGTAAAAGGATCTCATGACACTGGATATAACCAGGCTATAAAGTGACAGGTTAAATGTAGTCAGTGATGAATGCAAAGGGATTCACATGGAAAAAAATTCCCCTAAACCCATGCGTGCACAGCGGCAGTCTTTAAATTACTTATTAGCATTTTAAGAAAGAGATCTTAAAGTCATTGTGGATGACTCTTTGAAAGCATCCACTCCTAACCGGGAAAGGCTGGGAAAGGAGGGTGAAGATGCTTATACAGGAGAGGTACACAGCTGGGGGGGGGCTTCAGAAAAGATGCAGCTTGGGGAGGGGGGACACAGAGGTGTGTCAGACCATGGGAGGTGTGAAGAAGAAGGTGATGAAAGGGTGATGATTCACTATTTTATATATTTTCACTTGCTCTTGAGTTCTCAAGCAGCAGATGTAAAAACAGGAGTGATGGAGGGTGGACGCAGGAGTGCGTTGGGCAGGGGGAAGCCCACCCCTGACCATCCTGGCTACTGAGGGCATCTGGAAGCCCTTGATCGCTGGGCTGCAGAAAGTGGAGAGCTTTCTGCACCTCCTCCCTGAGCATCCTCCCCAGTGTGCTGCTGGAGGTTAGGAGGGAAACCAGGAATCCCTTTGGCTCAGCCTCCCATGGTGGGTGTGGTATTTGAGGTCAGTCCCAAAGGAAAAGACATCTCCAGGCTCAGATGCGGGATGCCCGTGGTGGAGACCTCATCACCCCCCAGCTTGCAGCTTGGCTTTCAATATCATTGGCAACTTCTGAGGCAAAGTGCTGGGGGGGGTCTATGTCACTCTGGGTGCTCATCGCCTTGGCCATGATGGTGGACCCTCTGGATGCAAGAATGCCTTCCAGCCTTATGCAGCTCTTGGTTTGGGCAGGGTGGCCAGGCAAGGGTGAGGTCCCCTGGAGAACGCCCATTGTCACCTTCCTGCTCGGCATTTCGGAGGATGAGAGTATCTGGCTGGAGCTGGCTGGGGCTGGGGGTGGGGA
>NW_010332691.1:8981-9795 GCF_000700745.2 Antrostomus carolinensis | reverse complement strand
CCTCGCCCACCGGCTGAGTGGGTTGGGGGATGACAAGGGCAGCTGAGCGTGTGAACGTCCCCGCGGCAGAGCGGATCCCTCGAGCCGTGCGGGCTCGTGCTCAAAAGGCCAGACAAAGGGAACAATGGGCTCCGTGGCCGGGCTCCTGGGCAGCCCCCGGCATGGGAGAGGAGGGGGAGGCGGTTGCACTGGCTGCCAAGGCCTTGGTCCCACCCAGGCTTTGGGGGTCATGGGGACACCTGGTCCGCAGCAGATCAAAGTACAAACCATATCCAAGACAAGGGCTTGTTTGGGGTCCATCTGCCTGGCAGCAGGCTGGAATAAGTCCTGCTCTGTAGGAAGTGTCATCCCAGCTCTCAGAACACATCTCCATGTTGCGGGGAGTCCTGCCAGAGTGTGGTGAGCTCTGGTTGTGCGTCCTCACCATGACTTGCATGGACCCTTGTTGGGGGCAGGGGGCTGGTACAAGACAGGGAAGGGGGAGAGCCAGGGAGGGCGAGGAGGGTCAAACAGGGGCTAGACCCTCTGGGCTCCCAGTCCAGACCCTCTGTGAGCCTGGAAAATTTCAGTTAAGGGTTGCAGGAGAGAGGAGGCATCTCCATCCTCCGCAGCCCTGGTGCACAGGGGTTGTGGGTGGCTGTGGATGAGAAGCACCACATGCACTGAGGTGTGGCAGTGCAGGTTCTTCCTTTCCCAGAGTCTCTTGGGGCAAGGGAGGACCAATTGGAGCACTCTGTCTTGGAGCAGGGGACAGGGAATCCCTGAAAGTTCCTCAGTCTCCAGAGAAGATTCTACTTTTGGGAGCCTGCTCCCC
>NW_010332691.1:0-8927 GCF_000700745.2 Antrostomus carolinensis | reverse complement strand
CCAAGTGCTTTGGCATGGGTTGCTTGCTGAGACTAGAGGGCTGGGAATGATGTGTCTGAGGACAAACTGAGCAGGAACATGCTATTCAAATGCCTCCAGAGGTGTGGTTGCTCTCTTGTGAAGAGACTGGTGTGTGTGTCCTACCAGACCTGTATCTGCCTGCATCCGCTGTTCTCCATTCTCTCTAGGCATGGGCTGGTGGCCACAGTCAGTAGTCCTAGAGGGAGCTGGCAGCATCCTTCCCCGCCACTGGCTCCTGTGACTCTGCAGCTCATTCTCCCCACGTGGTGCTGCCTCCTGGAGTTTGGCTTGAAGCCTTTCTCTCGTGAGATGCATATCCTTCTTGCAAGCTCAGCTTTTTGTGTGGCCAGCATTTGAGCTGTTGGGTAGGGTTGATTGGCCACATCACTCTGACCACAGAGGAAGGCTTGGTCCAAGGACGACACCTTTATCCCCTGCCTACCACCTATTCTGAGGATGTGTCTGAAGAAGCTGTTTGTGGTCTTGAATAGAAGTTAGGAGTGCTCTGGACGGACATGTGCAGCTGGTTTGAGGCAAGGTATGGTAGAAAGTCTGCTGAAGATCAGGATTGGGCCAGCTAAACAAGTTGGGTGCAGCAAAGGGCAGGTTGAAGGAGCCCTGGACCATCGTGAGGGGAGGTTCATGTGGTGACGAGTGACTGCGGACTGCAGCTGCTGGTGCACACCACATGGCTGGGTGTGAGACAGGCTGGAGCACGTGAGGGGTCACATCTCGCCGTACAGAGGTTACGGTTGCGTTTCATGATTTGCTTTGCTTGTAATCCTGTTTCCAGGCTCCACAACTGCAACTCGGAAACCTTTACGGTGAGCCTCACTTAATAAATCTTTGCCTTGTTTTACTTTTAAGCCTGTCTGGTATCAGGGGACAAAGCCAGCAGGAGAAATGCGTGAGCTGGGGGTAGCACAGATGAAATACAACGAGGGGGACAAGCTGGCTGGAGCGTGGTGCCTGCAGGGATGTGGGGGCTGGCCAGGCTGCAGAGAGTTAATTGCAGCTTGCCAGCTTTGGGGAAAGCATTTCCTGCAGATCAATTCTGCAGGATCCCCACCACCTCCAAGGTTGTTTTCAGAGCAGCCCTTGCAGGTGGCTGAGCTCTGGGTTTGTGTTTGTCCCCAGTCATTGTACACATGCCCCGGCGCACAGCGAGGAGCACCCGTGTGTTCAATACAAGCAGGCACATGGTCTCCTCGCTGCTCTGGCATGGAAACGGGCACAGCTCCGGGAGGGAAAACGAACTGGTGTTGGTTTTTCTTTCTCTGGGGAGCAGAGAGTGCCTGGTGCCTGGATGTGGGGAATGGCTGGTGACAGGGTATGAATTGCCCAGTGCTGGACCATGCTGGGTGGTGGGATGGAGATATCTGCCTCTCTGCTCCTGCCTGGCACAGGGTGAGATGCTCTGGCAGTGAGGGGATGGATCGAGGCAAGCGCAGCAGAGCAGTCCCACCAGGGACAGTTTCCAGGCAGGCTGGGCAAATGCATTCCCGGGCAGAGCTCGGAGCCACCCTGTCCGTGACAAAAGGGACGCCCTTTAGAGGTGGAATTGGTCATGTTGGGTTTATAGTTGGACTCAGTGATCTTAAAGGCCTTTTCCAACCACTACAATTCTGTGATTCTGTGAAAACTGGGAAAAAGCCCCTCTCCTTTTATCTGCCTTGCAGAGGGATGGATAGTCCCTGTGTAACAAGGACCCTCCTGGGCTTCTCCCATCCTTTCCCCCTGTCAGCACTGCTCCAGAGGCTTGGAAAGGATAAACACAGGAGTGTGCGTGATGCCGTGTGGAAATCTCTTGACAGCAGACACATAGCAGAGCAGCAGGGTGCTGGCGTGGGCTGGAGCAGCAGGCTGTGCTAGCTGCTCTGGAGGGGAAGGGTGCCGAGCACCTCCAGAACTTGTCCCCATTCGTCTACTTTACCTTTGGGGAACCTCAAAGAGAGTCCTCAGACGGAAGCAGAGCAGTCGGGAGCAGGGCAGGCACGGGAAAAGTGCTAATTAGGATGTTGGCAGCTTTAGTAGGGGTTGGTGTCTGGCTAGTGGGAGGTGTTGAACAGGCGGCATGGGGTCTGCTCTGCGTTGTGCTCACGAGTCTGCAGGTGCAATGAGGCCAGCTCGGGTGTGTGACAGAGCTGCCCTGGGGTAGGTGGGTCCTGCTTTGAGTCCACCCGTGGCAGCTGGGTGATGGTCGATGACATGGCTTTGTCACAGGGTGGGGGGTGGATCTGCTCTGAGCATCCCTAGCGAGGTGGCTGTGCTGCTGCTGCAGAGCCAGTGCCCGATACACCTGGTTTCCTCCTCCTTTTGCTCTTCGCTTTTCTTTTTCCAAGGCTGTAGGTGAGATGGAAAGCAGAGAAGTTGCTAACGATGTTTTTTTTTTTTTTTTTTCCCTTTGGTCTGATGTCAAACTCTTGTGCCTTCAGATTGAATAGCTGCCACGAGATTTTGCTGTGACTGACACCTGTTCTGGCTGGAGAGCGACAGCTTTTGATAAACACAGATCCTCTGGAAATGCTGAATTTACTGGCAGCTGCTCCCATTTGTCGTCTGGTCTCTGTTCCCGGGTTTGGCTAAACCTTGTGCTGCTTCTGGAGGTTGCCAATGCTGAGGGTGAAGTGGAACCTCTCTGGGCTGGGAGCTTTGCTGCTCCCTGTTTCCATATGTCTTTGCATAAGAGAAGTTGGGGCTGCATGGTGGGGCTTGAACTTTGGACTGTGAAGTAAGGGATGTGTAGGGGACACTGCCTGGGGCTGCAGCTGGTTTGGGAGTGGCACGTTTGAAAGACCAACAGGAGGGACCAGTGGAGCCCACACAATCCCATGGCGTGCTGGATGGTGGGGCAGGGGCTGCCCACGTGGCCTTATGCTGGAGAAAGCGAAGCAGGTCAGCCTCAAGGAGAGGTCTTGCCCTGTAATTTAGGTGGCCTAAATATGACCTGAGCTCCTGCTTGTGGGTGCTGAGCCCTTGGAAAGCTGACCTGGCTTTTTACCGCGCATTTGGGAGGTCCTCGGTGTGTGGGCTAAAGGGGGAAAAGGGAAAAAAATGGGATTTGTGAGGTCAGCCCTGGGTGTGTCATCCACCAGCCTTGAATTGCTCGGTGGCCAGAGGGGTGGAGAAGGGCTGGGCCTCTGCTGTGGGTCTCCTGGGGGTGCCAGCAGCTCATCGAGCCCACCCTGTTGTGTTTCCATCAAGGCGTCCATCGCCCTGCACATGGTCCATCAGGGTCTGTGCTATGTCTGCTGGAAGGAGAAACCCCATGGGTGCGCAGGCTCAGGTGACAGCATCCGAAAGTGCTGAGGAGTCTCCTTCTCTTCGGTGGCAGACACGTGCTGTCCTCTGGTTCAGGGCTAAAATAAAACTGCTGGCGAAGTCCCATCCCACATAAAGAGCCCGGCTGTGCACTGAGGGACACATCCCTCTCCTGGCTGCTGTGGTTGAGAATGCTCAAGGCAGGGTTTCTGAGGCAATAGCGTCTTTGATTTGATGCAGAAGAAGGGTTTGAAATTGATGGGAGGCTTTTGTGCTCAGTGTGCTCCAGAGCTTTAACCCTGAGAGGCCCCCTCGCATGGCTGTGGACCAAGGGAAGCATTGGGAGCCCACCTGGAATGGGTGTGTGGTGGCCACGAAGGAGATGATGCATCACGCTGGGGAGTATCGTGAATGTGACCAGACAAACTGATGGATGAGTCAACAGAGTCAAAAAAAGGAAAAGCCTTGGTTCTGTTCCAATTCTATAACAATAAAATGAAACAAATATCATGTTCAAATTGCCTGAAGAAATCCTACTCACCAGCTGCACCGAGGGAGACCTTGCAGGTCTGACATCAAGTGGTCCTGCTCCCCGAGGATACGTGCCCTGTGTACAGTCCCATCGGTGTGTTGCAGCACAGGGAGTTCCTGCCCCAGCCTTCCCCACTCTTTTCCCCTTTCCAGCTAAGCTGGAAGGGTCTAGAGGGGGGTTTGGTGCAGCCCTGTGCCATATCTGGGCTTGGAGGTACCCACTTTCCAATCTCTCCCCCTCAGAATCTTTATTTCCTTTTCAGACAGTTAAATTAGAGCACCCTGGGGGTGGTTTGTCCCAAGTGGGCATGGTTTCCTGGGACAATTTTTGCCTGAGCTGAGGGGAGGTGTTCAGATGTCCTCTCCCCAGGAGCTGGCTGGAGGACTTCGCCCATGCTGGGGGCCATGGTCTCAGCTCCAGCCTGGTAGAGACAGCAGGAACATACAACTTGGATCATCGCAGTTTAGTGAGGTTGGCTCAAAAATCAAGTGGTTTAACGAGTCAGAAAATTTTGCTGCGGGATTTATCCAGTGTCTTAGGAAGGTCATGGAGGGCCACATGCTCATCCTGGAACTGCTTCTGGGAGATGGACATAGTAGCCCACTGCTGAGGGCACATCTTTGCAAGAGCAGTTGCATCTCCTGCACCCAGCTTATGGGACCCAAAATGAGGTCTGGAGGGGTGGCTGCCCCTTGCCTTGCTCTGGACTGCACAAGGGTAAATATTGAGTAGAGATCAGTGCAGCGCCTGCCAAGCTGCTTTTATTTTGGTCTCTTAAAATAGCGAGGCCTGTTGGAGGTGCGAGCGGGGATGGCCCATGGCGGGGCTCACCGGCCTTTAATGCTTGGAATAGTTTTGCCACTTGCATTTGCAGGGCTCTGACGGGGATGAGACTTGCTGGTCTCCATGGTTTTATGTGCCATGGGACTGTGCCAACGGTTTAATCACAGCTGAACCCTCATAGAGCAGCAGAAAAAAAATGTTGTAGTTGGGATTAGGTTACCCATCCTTCCTATAAAAGACTCTATAAACAGTCCATCAAGCTCGAGCATTCCTCTGTTGGCTGTGAGGTCCTTTGCTCTTAATGGGTCTGGCATTTGCTTTGACTAAGTCTTTTTTTTTTTTTTTGAGGGGGAGGCACGGCTTTAAAGGAGCCCCCAAAGGAAGGCTTTTCTGTTTGCATTAGTGGGGGAACCCAACTGGGCTGGCTCGACAGAGGCGATGTTGGATGTCAGAGGATCTGGCTGGGGACGCAGAGGGTGACACGCCCAGAAGGCACTGACAACAGCAGCTGCTCCATCCCCATTTTTGAGGGCTTTTTCTGTACAGTTTTGCCATTTACTGGAGTGCTGGAGAGTTTTCCCTGACCTTGGGGCAGGCAAAGACCTGGGAATCTCCCTCTTTCATCTCCCCACACACCTCAAACCTGTCTTGTCTCTGCTGCAGCTTGAGCAAGTCTCCAAAAGCTGTTGAAAATCCTAAAGCTTCGGCTGGGCATGCTCTCCCACCTTCACCTTCACCTTCACCTTCACCTTCACCTTCACCTTCACCTTCACCTTCCCCTTCACCTTCACCTTCACCTTCACCTTCACCTTCACCTTCACCTGCCATGGAAGAGCCCCTGGTTTACTACAGAATCCCAGAATTGCCTCGATCAGAAAAGACCTTTAAGCTGATCAAGTCCAATCATTAACCCAACACTGATAAGTCCCCGACTAACCCATGTCCCTCAGCACTATGTCTGCATGACTCTTCAATCCCTCCAGGGATGGGGACTCCACCACTGCCCTGGGCAACCCCTTCCAATGCCTCAGAACCCTTTCAGCAAAGAAATTCTTCCTCACATCCCATCTCAACTGCCCTGGCCACAACTGGAGCCCATTTCCTCTTGTCCTGTCCCTTGGGCCTTGGTTGAACAGACCCACCCCCACCTCTCTCCACCCTCCTCCAAGGGACTTGGACAGAGCCACAAGGTCTCCCCTCAGCCTCCTTTTCTCCAGGCTCAACACCCCCAGTTCCCTCAGCCACAAGGGAACTTATCACACTTGTGCTCCAGACCCTTCCCCAGCTCCGTTGCCTTTCTCTGGACACGCTCCAGCACCTCCATGTCCTTCTTGGAGTCAGGGGCCCATACCATCCATGAGGCTTTCTCAGGATGCTTTGAGCTTTGTTGTTCAGCCTTTGGGGAGCTACAGCACAGGGAACAGATGGATGAGAGTGGTGTTGAGGTGTTCCCTGTCCTGGCTGCTGCATCCTCGAGGCAGGCCTGTGCACACCTTGGTTGAGTATTGGGGTAACTCATCCATGGGACTTTGTAGGTGCTCCTACCCAAGACAGTAATCTTCTTCCTCTTGAAAACCTTAAAACCATGGTTATGCTTCTGCTGTCCCAACAATGGAGGGGAAGGAAGAGCAAAGTTGGCATTGATTCTCACACCAGACTCAGCCATAATCCTCCTGGCTCCCAAGGAGGTCCCCAGCTGCGGCGGCAGTCCTGTTGGTGACACCTGCCCGCTTGGAAGAGGACTGAAGCTGTTCCGTTGTTTCATGCACAGCGAACGTCTGTTGGATGGGAACAGCATCCATGCTGCGGTGCCAGAGCCGGGTGCAGGGGGCTGTCCCCAATCAGTGCCACCATGTCACTGGGACCATCTGGAGTTTTTCCTGGCTGGCGCTTACGTCGTCTGAGACACACCAGCTTGAGGGGCATTTGCTGGAGGAGACCAGGCTTTCCAGTGCTTTTTGTAACAGTTTAAATTATGATAAGGATTGTGACCCCCACTTTGAAGATGATTTGGCCATTTAATCACCAGCACAAAAGTGGGGTTTCTAATGAAAGCAGTCAGCAAGACCCCCTCCCTTAGCATCCCGCAGAGGGCAATTCAGTCCACCTGCCTGGGATGGCTGCTTTAGATCATCTGGCTTGTCCTCGGAGGCCCTTTTCTCTCTGTCGTTACTATCTGTAGAAAATTAACAACTACATTAAAGTAGAAACATTATTTTTTCATATGGCGAATGCCAAGGGAGGTGAATCCCACATCCTTTACCTTAGGAGGTTCTGCAAGCCTGCAATAGCATTAGATGCTTCAGCATCAGTTTCCTTCATCCCTCTCCCATCTTGTTGACAAAAATGAACCCAGGGCTGGTTCCTGCAGAGCCCGCCGAGGTCCAGTGCTGGGAACCATTACTTGAAACTTGCCAGCTAGTCAGCTCTTAATCCCTTTAGCATGTTTTTGCTGATACCGGGTTGTATGCCCAGGCAACGGCCGGGCTGTCGCTGGCATGGTTGGCTCTGCTCCCTGTGCTGCCGTCACGCCTCCTGGTTTTGGTAGTCAGAATGATTCCTGCCTTGTACACGGTTCTTCTCACCAATCAAACTTGTAATCTCAGTGAAGAATGAAATCAGATTTGTTTGACAAGACCTGTTTCCTGTAGAAGTATGTTGACTGGTGCTAATTATACTCCCGTTCTTTAATTCTTTATGATTTGAACTGCATCAGCATTTTCATTATTTTCCCATAAGTGATTTCAGGCTGAGCCAGACCTTGAGTGCCTACCATTGCGTTCTAATCCTAGTGCACCTACTAAACGTGATCCTTCTCCTGTACTGAGATGCTTCTGTATTAGTGTCTTTAAGGACTTCCCAGGCATCCCGTCATGGGCTGTTGCTTGCTAATTCTTGAAGTCTGTTGAGTCTGTTGCTGTGAAATGTGTTTGATTTTCTCAGTCCTCCCTCTCCCCAGCCCAGTCCCTGAAGTATTATGAGCTCTGATACTTCTCAGTTAGAAGTTATCCCCTGCCTCGTGGTCTCTGCTGACTGGTGATCTGCACCATCTTTCCCTCAGACTGCTGTTTCAAGTGGTAAAGAGCTTTTTGAAGTCTCCTCCTGCCTTCCAAAGTGCTTCCGGCCTCATCCCTCCCCACCTTGGCATAGAGGATGGGGATGCTCTCTGAAAACACAGCGCTGGAAAGAGCTACGTGGGTTTGCTCCACTGCCCAGTTATTTGTGCAAACATTGACCAGTCCTGGAACCAGGCTGTGGAGCTTTCTTGTGGTTTTCTTTCAATTTGATGTTAATGTCTAGTCCCAGAATTTGATTTTTCAGCCTGTTGTGGAGGTGTCATACAGAAATTTCATATGGCTGTGGTTCCTTGGGCTTGTTTATGAAAGTGTCGTAAGAAAAGCCCAGAAATGAAGATAAATGATGGCTGTGGCTTCTCCCAGCTCCACGAGGCCGTTGACCGTGTAGAAACAAGCTGAGTTGTTTGGTCACCGTGTGGTCTTGATACATCCCCTCCAGCTGTGACCAAACAGAAAATAACCAAAGTTATTTTCTAGATGCTTGCAAATGGTGTGTGTGATTTTTAAGAGAATTACAGTCAGACGGTCCCTGGTCATTAGTGATGTGTGAGCTAAGGAATCCTGTGTTACTAACGGGAGGAAGCAGCCCTGTCATCCCGAGAGCTGTGGAAATAACATCCTACTTTCCTAATAAAGACACAAACTGGCTGACCACGGCCATCCTTCACAAACTGTTACAAAGAACCACAGGAAGGGAAGCTCCGATTGCTTGTAGAAACAAACAACAAAAATTAATCACCCTGAGAGCAATGCAGTGGTGAAACAGGGCTCAGAACGGTGACAGCGTCCCCAGATCTCGATTTCTGGGCATTGTGAATGCTTTTTTCTACATTTCTATGAATTTTAACATTTTTACTTAGCATTTTGTCCATGTAGTTAAAAGAACAACACCGCTATAACTTTTTATTTTCTTTAACCATGCCAGGCATGGCTTTTCCATAAATTTCCCTTATTAACTTGCTTCACTTCATGCCAGTTACAATAACATATGGGTTGCCTGCTTATTATTGACTGTGCCCAAAGAGTGGTGGTGAACGGAGTTAAACGCAGTTGAGGCCCATCACCAGTGGCGTTCCCCAAAGCTCAGTATTGGAGCCAGTCCTGTTTAACATCTTCATCAATGATCTGGATGAGGGGATGGAGGGCACCCTCAGTCAGTTGGCAGAGGACACCCAGCTGGGTTGGTGACCGGTCACCAGTGGTGTTCCCCAAAGCTCAGTATTGGAGCCAGTCCTGTTTAACATCTTCATCAA
>NW_010332690.1:7807-13331 GCF_000700745.2 Antrostomus carolinensis | reverse complement strand
CCAGCCTCTCCTTCCCCAGGTTGTGTGTGTGCCCAGGGTGGCCATGTCCCAGCTGCCAAATCCAGCACTTTCCCTTGTTCAGATTCATCCAGTTGGCGATTGCCCAACTCAATTCATACAGCTGGTGACTGCCAGCCCAGATGTTAGTGACTCTCAGACAGAAGCCAGCAGTCACAGCTAGAAGTGAAAGAAGGAAGTGAGGAAGCCACAGGAGACTGCTTACCAGAAAAAGAAATTTCATGTACAACAGCAGGGAGTCGATTTGGGCAGAATGACACTGTGGCTCTCACTAAGGGCTCCTGTCTAGTAACGTGCAGCAGTTTCCTTCACTGACAGCGAACACCACAATCGAGCAGGTAAAAGACTCTCCTGTGGCAGGAGGTTGGATTCAGTCTGTCTGTTCTGCTTTTGCTATTGACAGCACTAACCTCCTGATGATCCCTAGCTCTCATCTGCCAAACCACCACTTCTCTGTAGCTCCTTGTGCTCCTATGATCCTCTCCTGTCCAACTGAAGTTTCGAAAAGGAGGGGAGCAATGAGCAGGGACTTTTAAATTCTGGAAACTTGTCTGTGAGTTCACTGATCCCTAAGAGCACAGAGCAACAATCAGTGTCCCCAGCTACCTCCAAGCTGTTCTTAGGCCAGAGTCTTGCTTTGTCCAAAGTGGAACAGAACCACGGTAATTAGCACTTTGATAAGTTATGCCACGGAGGCTCTGGCCCAGCACTCTGAAGCCTGTATATTTTTGCTGCACAGGACTTCCATTGACTACAGAGGGATTCTTTTCTATGGAACAACAGCAAAATGAATCATCTCCATTAGTAGTGATGATCAAACTAGAGTTCTGCACTCAGAAGAGGAACTGGCTGAGCAAAACCTTGAGACAGTTTCTGTGTGAGAAATTCTCCTGCAGTGTAATTAGTTGCATCAGCGCTGGCAAGAACTTTCTCTGAAGGGCCACGTCTGTGCGTGCTGAACTGTATGAAGCAACTTGTGGCAGTACAAAAGGAGATGTAAACACAGAACTTGGGGTTGATATAAAAAAGACATGTCCTGAAGGTGCACAGAAATATGATGAGAGGCAACAAACACAGGCTAGAACATGATAAATTCCAAATAAATATAAGAAAAGGTTGTTGAATACTGGAATGTGCTGCCCAGAGAGGCTGTCGAATCTCTGTCCTAAGAGATGTTGAACACTGGACTGGGCAAGACCCTGAGTCAGACAGACCTGCTTTGGGCAGTAGTGTGGACTAGATTATATCTGAAGTTCACTTCCATTCTAAATTATTCTATGATTCTATGTGAAGGTGAAAGGATCAACTCATCTTACAGGCATACAAGGAGGAGAAAAAGAAGTCCCCTTCTGATAAATTAGGACAGACCCCTCAAGGTATGCTGATACACAGTAATTAAGAACACAGATACTCAGCACACCCAGTCAGCCCCTTTTAAAGACCAGAGAAACGGATGGCAAGATCTCCTATACACCTTGATGCGTGGAAACGACACCACCTACTAACATTGACTCAGGCACAACAGAGAAGCAGAAGCAAAGAAACCCTTAATATCCTCGATCTTTGGGATACTAGGCTAGAATAAATTAATTCCTGCTCTAACACTACTGAGTCTGGGCAACTGCTCTTATTTTATAGCTAATTTATTGTGCTTTCATACAACATTCCGTGTCCAGTCAAAAATATCAGGCCAAGTATCTAAAGGAGCCTTTAAATCCCCATTTCAGTAAATGGTCTGACTCTGCTGCCTGATTTGCAGCTTCCTCAGAATCCAAGGCAGCTGCAAATTATTGGCACCAACAGAAATTGAGTCTGATGTAGTCAGTTTTAATGCAAATCATAGAAATAGAGAAGGATAGATTAGAAGGGACCTTTACAAATCATCTAATCCAACTCCTTGCTCAAAGCAAGACAAGCTTCCAAGTTAGGTCATGCTGTTCAGCATCTTGTTCCAAAGTCCACCATCTCTCTAAGCACCTATTTCTGTGTTTAACCACTTTTACTGTGATTTTTTTTTTCTTTATATCTAATTGGAATTTCCCTTGCTGGAACTTGTGATCATTGGCACTTGTCTTTTTCCTATGCACCTCTGAGAAGGACCTGACTCTGTCTGTTCTGTAATTCCCTTTCAGGCAGTGGCAGGGAGCAACCGGAGTTCCTCTCAGCCTTCTATCTTCAGGGCTAAACAAACCTACTTCACTCAGAGTCATTAAGTTATGTGAGTTTCCAGCTCTGATGATATTTCACAGTCTGTTAGATACTAACAGATGCATTTGTGCTACTAGAATTTAAATTCTGACTCAACTGGGTAGTTTACAGCACCATATATGTAACAACCACATTCTTTTCTGAATGACATTGATCATCCTGAAGCATGAATACTCCTTATCATCCCTACTCAGAAAGAATGAAAAGCTAAACCAAACTACCTTTACATTTACTATAAAAACTCTTCATTCATCTTTGGAAATGTCTTACCATCGGTCCCACCGGTCCCACCACTCCAGCTTCACCCTGTTGAGGACAGATACACATAGAGCAATGACAAGGAGAACTCCTGCAGTATCTAGCAGAGGTGACCAGTAACAAGGCCACCAAACATTCTGGAGGAACACAACACAGTCTTAGCTCACCTTCTCCCCTTTTCTTCCTAATAATTCAGTTAAAGATCCATCAGCAGCAATAATAGCTCCTGGTTCTCCCTTTTCACCCTGCAATGATCAAAGTTATTTTCCAGTGTTTACAAAGCAGTTCTCAAAGAATCAGAAGTTAAAGCAGCCTTACTGCCATTTGAAGCTTGGCAGATTAGACAGGCTGTGATGTCAAATATAAACTGCTATCAATGTGAGCAGGGCGAAGCTTGATTGTAGAGGAGAAAAGGGCTAATTTTTATTAAAACATAATAAAGCACACTAAAAATATCCTGCATCTGTAAATCTCCCTGAGATCAATAAGTACTTATCTTTTAAGAAAGACTTTTAATGGTTCTCAATATAGTAACTGTCAAATATGGTGTGTTCACAAGAGATGTCTGCCAAAGGCAGAGAGGCTATTGGTGTCTTCTTGTGTACCACCAGCTTAGATACTGGTCAGGAAATCCTGCTGGAAATGTACAGTCTTGATAGAACACTAAGTGTCCTGACTTTACCATCAGGAAAACATGAATCATTCTCTCTGGAAGCCTGGCATGATGCAGCCCCATTACCTTTAATGAAGGTCAATTCCTAGCATTCAAATCATGACCCTCTGCATTCCACTGCATCAAGGGGTAATTCCATCAGATAACAGCACCACAGCCATGAATTATCATTCCTCAGTGCCAGCACATGGTTCCCACTCTGGATCTTTCAGCTGTAACTTTCCTCCTCCTAGCCTGGGCAGCTTGGTACAACAGCTTTCCCAAGATCTCTAATGAAGCAATCTGGCTTGAAACAATTGCATTGCTGATTAAAATGATAGTCCAGGTTATAGCACTTCCACTGAGCAGGAAGTACTGTAACTCAGTTCCTCTTGCAGGTTCTTAAATCTTTGGAGTCTCCCTGAGGATACTCTGGAGTGTCCCTAAGGCTTGGCTTCACGAACTTCATCTTTTGTGAGATTTGATACACCTGAGGTTGTAACAGAAGCATCTCATGATCCTTAAAGAAAAAAGCTCCCAGGTGTCTGTGCAGCTTCATTGTGGTTCCCAGCTTCATCACTCTTGAGCATAACCTGGTGTTCAAGCCTCAGAAACATCACTATGTTGTCGGTGGGTACAAAATGTAAAGGCTTAAAGGTTTTGAGTTCCTTTCATTTTGGACAGCAGAAGCAAAAAAACAAAAAAAACAAAACAAAACCAAACCCCCAAACAAAACACCCCAAAACCCAAACCAAAAAACACCCAGTGGGTTTGAAGGTTGAGCTTGATCATTTTATGCACTCTGTAAAAAACCAGGAATCCTTATGACAAAAGGGGACTGGTATTTGTGGCATGAGATGCTTCCTTCTGAACAATGAAGATGCTGTTCATCTACAGTCCCATTTCAAACTATAATTAACCATTTCCAAGTCTTCTTATTACTCGAGAGAAAATTAGGTTAGCTACTTACAAAGAATAAGCAGAAACTGGTTTTGTTTTCCTTTTTTGATATTCCTAGGATTGTAATAACTTAGATGTTCCTCTCCCCTGCTTCCTGCAGGTGCATGAGAAGGGGAAGAGAAACAACAGCCGTGATATCCGCAGAATAGCAGAGTCAGTCCATAGTCACCTCTCAGCGGTGCTACGAAATAAACACCGTTGTGCAGAAAGAGGAGAAAGGATCCTGAGGAGACAGATAGCTCCCCGAGTCTTACAGTTCCTTTGGGAATGGAAAGCTGCAGACGTCATTCTGCAGACAAAGCCCTCTGTGCCAAAGGAGGAGGAAAAGATTAATCTTTTTTTCTTTGGCCTTTCGGTTAGTATCCCCAGCTGTCAGAGACAATCGACTTGCAAGAAGTGGTCACCTCATGTTTAATGCGTAGGCAAACTGACTCTGGGAAGTGTATTCTGCCCCACAGAATTTCAACACCAGGGCAGGAATGTCAGCTCTCAGGAGTGTAAGACCCAGCTATTTTGTTTAACACTATTTCCATTTCCACTTAGGAAATTTTTCACATAAACTTATTACCAACCCAATCCCTAGTAAAATGAGAATATTTAAATTTTTAGTACCGCTAAGTATTCATCATCTAGCACATTTTGCAGCATGTACTTTTCTCTTACCATGTGTTTTCTCTTACCTGTTGGCCTTTGGGTCCTTCTGGTCCAGGTACACCAGTATCACCCTTCGGTCCTCGAGGGCCCTAAGTAAAAACAAGTGCACAAATCCATGGTAGAATCTGCTAAGAATATGGAGCTGGGCCATTTTACTAAATACAATTCTAAATAGCTGGGAAACTTGAATCACTCCAGTTGCAATCTACAAACTGTTATAGGACTAAACTGCTTCCTGAAACAATAACCACATAGGGAGAATCTGTAAAAAAGAACGAAACATAAAAACCCCGGATGTTTAGCACAGTGTAGATGATACACACATTCACAAAGAGAAAAATGCAAACAGTAATAAGAGTGGAAATCAGCCTGAAATTCTCCTTTTCCTCCCTACTCTTTCTCCATCCACAATCATTCAGCCAGACTGATTTTCAACGGAATTTCTGAAGCTCTATTTTTAACAGTACTTTAAAAAAATATTTTCATCTGAAATAGAGATTAAATATTTGAACATGAGATAATTTCCGTGTCTGTTCTGTGGTGAAAGCACTCTGCATTTTCTTTTTCAATCTTCCATTATAAGTGCATTCAGAAGCATTTTTTTCACCCACTAAGAACTAAATGAAAACCTAAACAATTTCTACATTAGTGAAGAGATAGAGACCTGAGGTAAGAACAAGAATGGTATTTTCAAGGCTGTATAAATTCTGTAAATGACAGAGACACTAAGAATTAATTCTATCACTTTCTGAATGCTATCAGCTCATTTTCAAA
>NW_010332690.1:0-7775 GCF_000700745.2 Antrostomus carolinensis | reverse complement strand
CCATCTTTGGTTTCCTATGCAGGTCACAATACCCAGGACTCAGTAAACAACCTTCTGCAGAATTTGGGGCACTTTGCCAGCATTTTGTCAACATTATTTGTCAGCTTTCCCAATTTTTTTTTCCTTAGTTATTCTCAGGCAATAGACAAATGATTCTGAGAACATATGAACACATCTGAACTGTAGAACAATAATAATAAAGGAAAACAATTCTGTGACATTATATAGAATATAAATATTAGAATATAAATATAATAGCATAAACAATACTACATGAAGTCAGAAGCCAGGTAATGTTTCTATGGTGTGGCAGTCTCAGCACAAGAGGTAGGTAGCACCGCATAAGGCTCCTTTTGATACCATGGATCTGCAATGCACCTATGGTGGCACAGGTATGTTATTATAAAAGACAATAAATGCTTCTGAAAGGATAAAAAAAAAGGGGGGAGGTGGGGCTTTACCGGACATCGTAGTGGTGAAAGATAAATCATAAAGGATAACACAATTACATATATATATATATATATATATGTATATGAAGATAACTTGTAGACGTCCATTTGTTTCTCCTAAATGGCATAGGTCTTTTCCTTAGGTAGTAATTTGTCATCAGAATCAATTACACTTAGATTCAAACTACAGACCTGATTCTGAGATAAGCAGAAATATGAGATGTGCGTATCAGAGCACACTTCATTTCCAGCAGAGTCAATTTCTACCATAGCTCTTGATTCCATAAAGACCTACAGTCTCCCATATGAAAAATTATTAGACTTTGTGTAAATCCTGTACAATCTAAATTTTTAAAATATTAAACTATATTGAAAATACTTAAATTCAAGGAACATAATACTTACAGGAAATCCTGGTAGACCTGGCTTGCCATCTGGCCCCTGCAAAATGCAAAAAATCCCACCCCCTTAAAAACATGTATCACAGACTTGCAAAACAGCAAATGCATTTTCCATGTTTGTCTAATTTGTGAGTATTAACTTATCTGAAATTAAATTAAGAACTTCATTCAGCCAGTGGTAGATTGTGAACACTCCGCAATACCCTATGCTTCTAACTTTTTCTGGGAAAAGACAGAGGTCCAGGAAAGGCTGAAGAAAGGTGACATTTCCATATATGCAAGGTGTGAAGCCATAATTCATCCTCCTTGGAATCTCTGACAGAGTCCAGCACAAAGATCACAGTACCTGTCCCACTTTTGCCATTTTGCTCTTGTTTGTCTGTGGACAGAAAATAAGAGTGTGCAACAGGCTGTGAATAGGAACAGGGATTTGGGTTTGTGCTGGGAATGTTGAAGATCTCCCCTTCTACTCCGCTCTTGTAAGGCCCCACCTGGAGTGCTGTGTCCAGTTCTGGAGCCCCCAACACAAGAAAGACATGGACCTGTTAGAATGAGTCCAGAGGAGGCCACGAGGATGATGCAAGGGCTGGAGCAGCTCTGCTGTGAGGACAGGCTGAGAGAGTTGGGGCTGTTCAGCCTGGAGAAGAGAAGGCTCCGGGGAGACCTTCTAGTGGCCTCCCAGTACCTGAAGGGGCTCCAGGAAGGCTGGGGACAGACTTTTTATAAAGGCAGTTAATGACAGAACAAGGGGAAATGGCTTTAAACTGGAAGAGGGGAGGTTTAGATTAGATCCGAGGAAGAAATTCTTTGGTGTGAGGGTGGTGAGACAGTGTCCCAGGTTGGCCAGAGAAGCTGTGGCTGCTCCTCCCTGGAAGTGTTGAAGGCCAGGTTGGATGAGGCTTTGAGCAACCTGATCTAGTGGAAGGTGTCCCTGCTGATGGCAGGGGGGTTGGAACTGGATGAGCTTTAAGGTCCCTTCCAACCCAGACCAGTCTGTGATTCTATGATTGCCCCACTGTGATATCTGCAGGGAGACACTGTAGCTCTAGCTCAGACTACCTGGATGTGTATCACCTGAGCCACCATGGGACTGCACCTCTTTCCTGACTAGGGTGAGCTCAGAGATTAAGGCTCAAAAGCCTTCCCAATTGCAATGGTGTTTTGAGCTACAGGACCTATCTCTTTCTGTTGAGACTCTAACAACTGTTACGAACCAAGGCATTTCTGCTGGGCTCATGAGCCCGCTCATCTATGTTGTTTTGAGAATCTAAGGACTGAATGGCAACTACTTGCCGTAACAGAGCTCAAACAGAGAACCTATCCTATCCTGACATCCTGTTACATCCAGGGCTGAGCAGAACCAAGTCTTCAGGAAACACACACCAAATTACTCTTCCATGAAAGCTGTTTTACAGAGCTGGATGCAGCCACAGTAATATGATGTTGTCCTACCAGGTGAGATGTGGAAAAGAGGCAGCCTAGGCTAACAGCTAAAGTTAAAAGCTGTTATTGGAGCTAATGTCCTTCCCAGCTCACTGACAGATTTACTAAATATTTGTTTTGGGACAGTTGTATTAATAAGATACATGTCTTTTCTCAAACCCTGGCTATGTAGAGTAAAATTCTGCTGTCAAGTACACATATGCTGGTCTTCCTTGTTTCATCAAGGATTGAATATGAGGGAGGTAACTGTGCTCACAAATAAGAAAACAGATAAAATAAAATATGCAAACAACAGTCCACAAATGAGACTAGCTGTGAAGTAAGATGCTTCGCATGGGAGGATTAAAATTTTGCAAAGTGCAATTATTGCAGACTTTCAGGCAAATATGAATACACTCCACAGCCTGCAAAAGGTAGACTTCTCTTTGAATCCAGTCCTAGGAATCTGAAATCATTACCAAGAAGCATCCAGGATTTCAAACATTTGACTGAACTGTTCTGCAGCTATACTCCCAGCTGCAAAACAGAACCTGAAATTTCACATCTGTTGTTCTCTCATGAAATTTCCAGCTTTTCATCCACAGCTATAATTGCTGTGAGTCTAAACTCATACACAGGAGCCTAGCACTCCTAGTTGCTGTCTCAAGCAGGACTGAGCAAAGTGCTTTATCCCAACATGTTATGACTTGAAAACAAGAACAGAAAAAAAAAAAGGAAGAAATGTTGTCAATCTTGGACCCTATTTTTGCATTGGTTCCACATTTCTGTCATTCTGAGCGTACATATAGTTCAGATTCAGAGCTAAGCCAATTACTTTCTCTCATACAAATGTGTAAAAGCAATTCAATCAGACAGAATTCAGTTCTGCCCTGAAGTGCTTCCACAGAGTGCTGAAGTTAGAAGGAACACAATTCTAAACTGTAGGCAACTCAGCTCTAGCTGATACTTAAAAGGAGACACTGAAGATGATAGGGCAAATCTGAAGATTTAATAAAGCAGTGTACACTCACCGGAGGCCCAAGCAGTCCTTTAATTCCAGTAAAGTTAAAAATTCCATCTGTATCGTTGAGTAGTAGCTAAAAAAGTGGTTAAGGAACAGGTTATTTCAAACACCAAACTGATAATCTAGAGCACACATACTTTTTTGAAATGTATAGACAGTTAAAGCATCCCTTTCTAACTGTGGGGAGAAAAACACACAGAGGGCCACAAAAGGCTTTCTACTTCTAACTTCTGTTATAAATCTGGAATAACAAAACCTAGCATTTGTTTTACACTTTTTAAGTAAGGATGTCAGAATGCTTTCAAAACTTTACTTAACTGACTCACATTTTTAGTTTGAAAACTATGACACCAAGCGTTGCAGTCATTTCTCCTCAGTAAGATAAAGATTAAAATGATGGTTTCCTACTCCACAGACAAGCAATCGTTTTGGACAGGAATGAATTTCTGATAGTAAATCCATGCTGGCTGCTCCTAGTCAGATTCTCATCCTAATAATTGTGATTAGACCTTCATTTTGGTTTCATTTTAGTTTCAGATAGCTACCTTTCTGGTTTAAATAGGTGTTCCCAATACTGTATCATATGGTCATACGTCACAATTCAGGACGGATCATATGCAAGTGATTGCTCCACAGAAATGTTGTAGGTGAAAAGATTTGTCATTTGTTTAATTTCTTTTACCCCAGAAGTCCCATTTGTTGTGTGACAGTTTAGCCTTGTTTTGGATTCAGAAATATGTGCTGAATCTCCTTAGAGGCTTGAACTAGTCCACTTGTGTAGCAGGCAAGCCATGCCATCCATTTCAATGTAAGGCTCTGTGTGCATCAGGATATTCCCATTCCATGTAATGAAAATCTTCCGAATTTCCCAAGGCCAGGACAGGGTGTGCATTCAGGTGCCAGGTGCACACATTACCCGTGGCAAGCCAATATCCACATTACAACAGCTGGTACTGGTATCTATTTTAGTTCTGTAATTCCAACTGCAATTGACAGGTCTGCTTGCAGTTGTTCTTTTCGTATCTGAAGCTAACTTACAGAAGATGAGAGACTGAGTCAACAAAATGCATTTGGATAATTTATTCTTAAATATATAGTAAGTAAAGGTCCCATTCTAATACAACCATTTGTGAGGTACGTAGGGCTCAATGTCATATATAGTGACATATAGTTACACACACAGATGTTTAATTGACTAAATCAGAATCCAGCATACTAAATCCTCAGAGAAATAATCTGATTAATATAGAGGATTTGAAGCATATGAGGACAGGTGGCTCTTGTTGCATGCCTTAGAATACCTGTTTGCTACCAAAGTACATAAAGCCACATATGTTATGCACCCTACTTTGTAAGAGGGCTTACTCAAACCCCAAGATATTCAGAGAAGGAAATAGGTTTCTGTATGGGACTGTGATGCACCTAATGCAATACAGCTTCTACCATGCTCTATACAATCCTGTAATGCGTGATGAAGGTAGTTTATACAGAAGTTCTGAAGAATTTAGAGGATGCATAGAATCACAGACTGGTTTGGGTTGGAAGGGACCTTTCAAGGCCATCTAGTCCAGTGAGCAGTGACATCTTCAACCAGATCAGGTTGCTCAGAGCCCCGTCCAACCTGACCTTGAATGTTTCCAGGGATGGGGCTTCTACCACCTCTCTGGGCAACCTGGGCCAGGGTTTCACCACCCTCACTGTAAAAAATTTCTTCCTTATGTCTATACAAATCTCCCCTCTTTTAGTTGAAAACGGTCACCCCTTGTCCTATTGCTACAGGTCCTGTGAAAGAGTCTGTCCCTTTCTTTCTTATAGGCCCCCTTGAAGTATTGAAAGGCTGCTAGAAGGTCTCCCTGGAGCCCAACTCTCTCAGCCTGTCCTATAGCAGAGGTGTTCCATACTTCTGATCATTATTGTGGCCTTCCCTGGACCTGCTCCAAGAGATCTGTGTCTTTCTTGCACTTGCATATCAGACAAAGCTATGCATGAGATAGATGTGTGGTTTGTGACTATCACAAGGTGTAGGGAGCCATGCAGCCTCCAGCAAAGCAGTGTTACGAGTTTACTCTGTCAGCTTCAATAAGCCTTTTACATTTCTTATCCATACTGTCCTTCCTCTGAGGCTCTCACAGTGTTTTTTTCAAGTATTAATGAGCTAAGGAGCAACACATTCAGGTTCATTATTACTACAAAAAGAGCTGTTTTGTCACTGGTAAGAGTTAAGGCCCTACAGTGACACTGTGACAGGGCTGTGAGAAAAAATATTAATTTCACATCAGTATTTCTGTCACAGTTATTGAGAAATTTCCCAGAAATGACAACAGAAACATGATAAAGTGTAGAGCTGGTGACAGTCTCATTTTGAGCAGGACTCTGAACTACTTGATCTTCAGACACCCGTTCCAACCAACATTTCTGTGAATCTATAATTCTGCTCATCCAAGATATAAAGATCTTGGACTTGGATTCCTGCAGAATCACCTGGAGAGTTTGTGAGAAGCTCTCAAGATGACCCCATAATTCTTGTATGTAAGCTCTTCACCCACTTTCCTCCCTATTTCATCTTTTCAAACCAAATCCATTTGATATAGGGACATACTGAGATTTTTTTGTTGTTGTTTCATGGAACAGACTTATGACCTGAACATCACCAAGCAGAATTACTAGTTAGTTAATCACTTTGTGCCCTCTTCTCTGTAAGATGTCTTGGGTGTTGCCAGGAGCAACCATGGGAGATTTACACAGTCCTAGGGAGTGCCAGTGACCAGGGTGGGCAAGCAGGGTGTGGTGCATCAGGACAACCTTCTTCCAACCTTAATGGTTCTGTGATTCTGTGATGATGAGTTACAGAGACTTTAATGCCTGACAAACACACTTACCTCAGGTATTGCTATGATTGGTCCTGGTGGTCCTGGTGGTCCAGGCGGTCCCACAATACTGTTCCCATCTTGTCCTGGTTCACCCTATTTCAAAAACATAACAGGTGGAAAACTCATTTACTAAGTACTACATTCCACAAAGGTTTCTCAGAAAGAATGAAATCCACACAATCTCACCTGAGGTCCTGGGTCACCCTTCTCCCCTTTTGGACCCTACATATGATTAAAAAATGAGCATAAGTGATTTAAAAGGAAAAACTGTAAATGTGCTTTCTCTAGCTTCACAAAGAGCATGACAGTAAAATGCAGGGACCAAATGACAGATCCCCAGCTCTCTCACACTACATATGGGGCCAGCTAGTTTCAACTCAGATCTTCTGAAGGTTTGATGTTTAAAAGTATTTCCCAGCACATTTGACAGAGTTCAGAGATGACCAGAAGCAAAGGGATGCACAATGCTTCGTTAGTTGGAGATTAATTCAATAAGTCTTTCACTGCACAGAAATCAGGTGTGTTGGGCTACTTCTGACTCTTCCAGCATGAAGCACCTCGGTTGTGTCCAGGATTGCCCAGTGGAGTGGGCAGGGGAACACAGGTGAGCTAAAGAGCCACTTTTCAGGCAGGTTATCTCTAAGCATGATCAGCCCCTTGATACAACTCCCTGCGCTGGGAACACAAACAGCTTGTCTGGCAGAAGGGAGAGGAGGTGGCAGGGGATGAGCCATGGGACTTCCCAGCTGAAGAGTTCTGTAATCCTCACAGATCTTCAGCATGAGAAATACATTGAAATCACCTATGTGCCTGCTGGCTTCCCTCTAATTAAAAGCAGAGCTAATTTCTGAATAATTAAAAGCAAAAGGAGTATTGAAGGATCAGAACTAGCCTCTGGAGATGACTGTGTCTGACTGATGGGGAAGGCAAGGGCCAGGGACACTCTGCTTTCATGTCTGGTGTCTGATGTGGCTGCTCCAGGTTAAGTGGGACAAACTCAGGTCCACCTCCGCACAGGCTGCCAGCAAGCTAGGGCTCCTGCTGGTCCTTAAGACATAGGTTTGGAAGCCAGTGTGTGTTAGGTGATCACACATTACAACTACTCACCACATCCCCGGGATGGCCAGCAATGCCAGGAAAGCCTGGTTTTCCATCTGTGCCTGGCATTCCCTGCCACAACAAATATATCGTTATTGTCTCAAAATTGTATTCGGTTTCATACAAGTAGGAGCCTACTGCTCTTGGGAGGGACACGGTACAGCTCTGAATGGACATGGGGGCAGGTTGGGGGGTTCTGTGGTGTCAGCATCATCTCATTAGTCATCTGCTCTCTCCATTCCTCCTGCGAGCACCGCCTGCACGGGGGGCCGGTCAAGGGAGGTGATTGTCCTGCTCTACTCTGCACTGGTGCAGCCTCACCTCCAGTACTGGGGGCAGTTTTGGGTGCCTGTCCTGGTTTTCCTAGGATAGAGTCAATTTTCTTCTCAGCAGTTAGAATAGCTGTGGTTTGGTCTCCATGTAAGACTTGTTATGAGAGGAATGTTGATAAAGTGCCAATGTTATGAGTTGCTGCTGGATCCCAAGGCCACCGTGTTTGGCTGGTTCA
>NW_010332689.1:0-2262 GCF_000700745.2 Antrostomus carolinensis | reverse complement strand
AAAGTCTTTCAGCAGCTGGAGATTTATGGTATAAAATTAATATCTCTTCATATTCTGTTATTTAGTTATGAGTTGGAATCCTGAATCTGAATTTCTGGTGAAAAAGGGAAAGGAAAGTTCGAGCCAAATTCTCTGGTTCATGTTTCTGATTCTATTTATACTTTTTTGCTAGTGAAGGCAATGAAAGTTGCCAGATTACTTATACTGAGCAATAATGATGTCCTGCATATTCTTAGAGAAGATACATACATATATACCTTAACTGGCAAGTGAAATTGGAGGAAGTAGAATTGATCTTCCTCTGTTATCAGTAACAGTCCTTGGAACTGCCAATTGCCTGATTTAAGTTTAGAAGGATCTCCTGTGCTGTGCCCGTAATTTCCCCTGCATTCTGCAGTTTGGGGTTTTTTTTATTCTAATGTAGGTCTCCCTACATCTTGGTGTAAAAGAAGTCTTACTAAGCACAGCGCAGATCATTCTAACTTATGTGTTAGTCCATTAAGGCTAAGTGCCCTGTCTGCCACCCCACATAATCTGGAGAGTTTACAAATTCATGCCTTGGTGAGGAAATCTGGTATCTCTGGATAAAGCAGGGAAACATTCATTTTTTTTTCATTTAATGGACTTCCATAGGTGTCTGAATAAGGTAAATAATACACAGATGCTTTTACCTACTGGGGAATTACAACTGTATCCCCTATGAAGCAAATGATTGACAACATTAACGTGTATGTCCATTTTAATGGACTGTAATTTCTGTAACAGTCATAGAATGGTTTAGGTTGGAAGGGACCTTTAAAGATCATTTTTGTGGCCCTGCTCCAAAAGGTCAATGTCTTTCCTGTGCTGAGGACTCCAGAGCTGGATGTAGTACTGCAGATGGGAGGTCTCACCAGAGCAGAGTAGAGAGAGATAGTCACTTGCCTCAGCCTGCTGACAACAGTTACTTCAATGCAGCCCAGGATACAGTTGGCCTTCTGGGCTGTGAGCACACGTTGCCAGCTCATGTCCAACTTTTAATGCAGCAAGTCCTTCTCCGCAGGGCTGCTCTCAATCCCTTCATCCTGCAGCCTTTATTGATACTGGGGGTTGCACTGACCCAGGTGCAGGTCGCGTTACTTTTGACTGAGACAGAGAGTTGTGCCAGTGAATCAGGCTCATTTTGTATATTCAGCACATTGTGAGGAGACAAAGCCAACTGAGATCTGTTGTACCATTGTAACACTGTGTTCAGCTTCATGAGCATGGCCTTTAGTGAGGTCGTTCTAACATGGTTACACAGCTTTTGGCTCATATCTCTGTTTTTCAAAAACAGAGTTAGATGCTATTTCTGTAAGAGGCAGTGGAGAAATAAATTGGAATTAATTTTGCTTATTGCTGTGTTCCCCCTCATAATATTTTGGACCTTGTTAAAGGACATACAGGTGTCACAAATAGCTTTAGAGTTACAGAGCTCAGGTTAAGGTGGTATCATCAGTCAGAGATGATTTAAGACGGGTTATTCATCTCTTGCTCTGGGAGTCTGAGCTTGCCTCCAGATTCAGCAGGGCAAGCATCCATCAGTTCCCACCACAGAGAGACAGTGGGAAGTACAAACTGCACTTCAGTTTGTTCTTTTTTTTTCTTAGGTGTGATTGTGAGTTTTAAATATTTGGTGTTTTAGGCTTTTCCAACTCGATAACATTCCCTTAGGACAGTTGCATTGGTGATCAGCTTACTTCTGTCATGCCGTCGGTTTTTGTCTGCTGAGCTGCTCCGTGACCCACAGCACACGAACAGTTTGATGGAGCTCAGTGTTGGTGTCACAAACTCCAGGACGCTCAGCTGGAAGCTGGCGAGATGAGGGATCCAGCCGCCCGTCTGCGGGGCAGGAGGAGCGCTACCGGTGGGGTTCAAGAGCAATTTTCACTGCAGCAGAAGCTGTTGTTACCGCTGCTTGTGCCACACATGTCACTTTAAGATGAGTAATCGGGCACCTTTCCTCAGCAGCGCCTCTTCTAAACATTCAAGTAAAATCGTAACGATGTAAAGAAACTCGCTGGGGCTGGAAATGGGATTTGCCCTGATTTGTAGGGGGCTCCTCTCTGCTGAAGTTCTCACTTTTAGCTACTGACCTAGAACACCCGATTCCGGATGCCTCAAAGCGTGTGAAGCTGCACACCGCCAATACGACTGGAAGGTGCTTTCTATTCTGTTTATCGATAGTGTGGATTTTGCACATTCCACCCCCCGCCCCCGGCGCTCCGGCTCCTGACGGCTGGA
>NW_010332688.1:0-4465 GCF_000700745.2 Antrostomus carolinensis | reverse complement strand
TAGAACAAGTCCAGAGGAGGCCATGAGGATAGTCCAAGGGCTGTAGCACCTCTGCTATGAGGACAGGCTGAGAGAGTTGGGGCTGTTCAGCCTGGAGAAGAGAAGGCTTCAGGGAGATCTTATAGCGACCTTCCAATGCCTGAAGGGTGCCTACAAGAAAGCTGAGGAGGGACTTTTTACAAGGGCAGGTAGTGATAGAACAAAGGGCTAATGGCTTTAAGCTGGAAGAGGGTAGATTTAGATTAGATATTAGGAAGAAGTTTTTCACTGTGAGGGTGGTCAGACACTGGAACATGTTGCCCAGAGAAGTTGTGGATGCCCCCTCCGTTGAAGTGTTCAAGGCCAGGTTGTATGAGGTTCTGAGCAACCTGGTCTAGTGGAAGGTGTCTCTGCTGATGGTAGGGTGATCTTTAAGGTCCCTTCTAACCCAGACCATTTTATGATTCTATGATCAGCTTGGGACAAATACATCTACAAAGGCCTCTATGAGAACAAGCAACTATATGAAAAAAATACATTGAGGAAAAAGGATGAAGGGAAAGAATGGACTAGAGGAGGAAAGAGGAGGGAGGAAAACATTGAAGTCACATGCAGGCATATGAATACAAGAGAAATGGAGCAGCTATAAATCAGAAAGATTGTTTTCCCTCACTTTCCCTTATCTTCTTTCCCTTCAATATTTCCTGCTTGTTATCTGTTATGACTTTTTCATATATTTATCACTACAAAGCCAAGTGCTGACTCTTTGTAAATTGTTCAGTGTTCTCTGTGTTCCTATTTTTCCATTTATAATAGTGTCAAAGAGTTTAGTCTCCATATAGCCAATATAGTATACTTCTGATGACCTAAACACACTGTTAAGACAGTAGTGCCACTTTAAGTATATAAAATATGTGCTACATAGTGCCCATGGGTAAATCTGTATAATAAAATAGACCAAAGAAAGGAACAATATTAGGTTTTGAAGGTGGATATTAATATTGTTTAATATTATTGAGATTACATTTGTGTAGTATGATGAACAAATTCAGTAGTCTAAGAAATATATATAGAAGGATTTTATTATTTTTGAAAGACACAGAAAACTATCTATCTGCTACATACTCATAAGTGCTTCTGTTAAGAACACAAAGAAAAGAAAATGCAAAGACATCTTTCCATCTAACATTTAGAAGAGCTCATAAATTCAAATTGTACTTGTAGGATACATTTAAAAAGGAACATTTTCATAGAAGTACAGAGACCTTCCACTGAAAATAAAAAATAGTTCTTTCTGAACATGGTTTTCAGAATTAGTTAGCTATGTATCAGACATTAAAGTTTCCTTTTCTCAGTTAGTGACATTAAAATTTTCTACATTATTCTTTTATATCGTTAATGTAAGCAAGTACATTTATACAATCAGAAAGCAAAAATATTAATGAATAATTTGGGTTATAAAACTTTTCAGAATTCAGATAGCCTTTTCAGATTAATTTGAAGATGCTAAATTCTACATCTCAAGCAGCATTATGAGTTCTTCTGGGGGATTTTGATTGTGACAGTTTTAACTTCTGTGTATTCGCGAAGGCCGTATTCTCCCCTAGATAAAAGAGAACCAAGAGCAATATTTATGCTAATGCTTCTTATATGAGTTATGCCCTGGATGGGATTTTCAGTGGTGCTGTGCAATTGGCCAGATGGGTGTAACAAGTACACTGGACATATTTGGAAGACCTCTGTGCGGCTATACTGCTGCCAGAAGCCTTTTGAAAAGCTACAACTATCTCCTGAGAAAAGTGGAAGAGAACTATTTAACTTCTGTGAAAAAGAATGGTGTTTAATCAATTTAGTGCATTCATAGACTGAGTTTGTGCAGCAAATCAGGCACATGGCAGGTCTTCACAAGCATACTCAAGTTATTTGCAAAAGTCCTTCCTCTGATGTTAAGATTTTTCTCCAGAGTCAAAGAATAGATGCTTAAATGCAAGTAAATGCGTGACTGTGATAGTTTAACTTAGCTGGCATACATTCAGAAGAACGAGCAGCACGATTATGCTAGTTTGACTATCCCAAGAATATTAATATAATTAATCCACTATAAAATCTCCCAGGTAGTGTAAAACAAATCTTACTGGTATGACATTAGCATGATTCCATGTTTACATTTAACATGATGAGATGAAGTTTGCTTGTGTGTGTAGGTGTTTGACATTAGACTCAGTCAAAGTATTTAGACATAATTGATTGTTTTATAGCACCATGATTTGCTACAGTATAATGTTATCCAGTTCTCACTGCCATCTTACTAGATACATAGGCAAAACAGAAACCTGTGCTCAGGACTCTTGTGCTATGGGAAAATATTTACTGTTTCTCTTCATTTTTGAAGAGGCATTCTGTTAGTACCTGATATTAAATAGTTTAATTCTTAATGGTATTACTATGCCAAGAATTATACAGGGAATTCTACTCTGGGATTCAAGGAAGTCAAAGGTTTGACACACTGACTTCCTGATTATTTCACTGCATTTGTTTCACAATATTTCTGTCTCTCCTAAAATTGATTGTCACAAATTTACAGAACGTTTTTCCATGGCAGACATCTATCTGTTGCTAATTCCTTCTTTGCCCTTTAGCAGGAAGGAATTCATTGGTACACTAAATATATTGTGATGTTAAATCAAGCATTAGGAAAAACATCATTTGCATGACATCTTAACTCCTTCAAAATACTAGAGAGAATATAATCTTTACAGAGAATATTAATCTTTATGAGAGCATCTTATTTTTTTACTGTTATTTCCAGCAAATAAATCCCCAAAATATTTCTGCAAAAAGCTGTAATCGAGAATTTATGATCTCACAATTTTTGGCACTCAGAAAATGTAAAACAATCCTTGATAGTAATGTTCAATTTTTTATTTTTTTTTTAATTTTCCTCCACATTCTAAATCTCTCAGAACTGGCATAACTCTGTTTCCTTTGAGCGCAGTGGGAGCTTTGCAATCAGGAGCAGTGAGTCCAGTGATGAACAAGCATGAAAACCCTAACCTTCTTCCCTTTAAAAAAAAGAAAGAAAAAAGAGAAAAGAGAAAAAGAAGCTCTGAAGCCCTTCACCTACACGTATACTTTTTAATTACTTCCATTTTTCATTAAAAGCACTATGCATTTGGCTTAATAAAAGGAAAAACTTACTCTTTTTTTTTTTTCATTGCTTTAAAAATAATTTGTTGTTCCTAGATATATGGAATTTTTAACAAAGGACTGCTTGTGTTTTACCTTACAAAAAAACTCAGAAGACATAATTCTTCATAATGTAAAGAACATGTAATGTATCAAATGTTTAATGATTTAATACATTACATTTTTGTCTTGCTAATATGAAGATCAGGATGAATACTGGTAAGACAGGACATGATTCAAATTGAAACTGGACTAAACCTTAGAAGGTTGAAATAATTTTATTAGATTATAATTTCTCTATACTCCTCCACTTCTAGTCTGGGAAAAGATCAAAGATCCAAAGACTACAGAGGACATTTTTGTCATAACTTTTGACCAAGCAGGAACATACTGTAAAAACATTGTTGTCACAAAACTTTTAAAATGAAAACTCTTGTTTAAATAAAAGATTTTGAAATGTCTTGTGTTTTCAAAAACCTAGCATTTAAAGGGCATTCCACAAACTACGCACATATATAACTTCATGCAAATGACACTTTCTATATATATGTAAAAATTTTAAACTGTAAACATAAAGATCAGCATTGCATATCAGTAGACCACAAGCTACTAAAACCTGTAATTTTTAAAAAATTGTGTATCTAAGTAATTTTCTTATGTTTTTTTAATAGAGGAAGTCTTTGCTTGACATTGCCTCTGAGAATATGAAGCGTCTAAACACTATATGGTCTAATTTGATAAAATCTCAAACTGGGAATCCTAGTTATGGATGTTTAAAATTGGGGTTTGGAATTTAGTTTTGCAGTTCCTGTGAATCTACATTTTTAAAAGTATATACTTACATTTCTCGTCCATTTCCTGACATTTTAAATCCTCCAAAAGGACACTGAGCAGACATTGCACTGTAACAATTAACCCTGGAAGAACAAGAAAATTACTTTTGACAGTGTAAAACAACTTTTTTCATTTCTGAAGAATCAGTGTTTTTCTGTTGACCTATGGTGATACTCACAAACTATATCTGAGTAATATATTTGAAAAAAAAAATGTGCAGTTCAAGTTTCAGACAAACAAAGCATTACCAGAAACTACACTTATAATCCGGGATGTAACACTAGTCAAGGGTCTTCAAACTGAGTCATATCTTTCTCTGATAGTTATAAAATTCCTTTCTAACTAGTGAATAAGCTCTCAAACCAAAGAGAGCATAGCCGCAAGCGGCTTCAGCTCTTAAAGCGCCAACAAGTTTCTGTTTATGTTTGGGATTGGCCTGACCCACGTGCAGGACCTTGCATTTGGC
>NW_010332687.1:2030-3191 GCF_000700745.2 Antrostomus carolinensis | reverse complement strand
GTACACTTGCCCTGGGGCACCAGGGCAGAGAGAAGATCTTGACATGTGAATGGTTCCGTGTTCAGCCGTCCTCCACAACCCTTCCGCGCTGCAGCCCGTGTCCTACTCGCTGTCACTCTTGTCCACCAGTACCGCGTCCGACTCCTCCGTGATCTCCAGCAGCGTGTGCGTCTCGGGGCTCTCCCCACGCAGCAGATCCGAGTTTTCTCCCTCCTCTCCATCAACCTCCACCAGCTCCGTGGCTTTCACTTCCACCTCCCCCTCTCTTATTTTCTTGACGTGGAAAGTGAAGGGTGGCACTTTGTAGACAGCCGTCTTGGACCTGGCGTAGATGGTGTGGTCAGGGGTGAAGGACTTCCTCAGCTTGTCCCGAGAGGTCTTCATCTTCTCTCTCCTTTCATTAGTCACAATCTTGGTGCCCAGCTTGTTCATCCTCTTCTCCAGGTTCTGGCGGGTCTTCTCCAAGTTGTGGCGGGTTTTCTCCAGGTTTTCCTTGGTCTTTAGCTTAGTCTTCTCCATCTTCTCCTTTGAGAATGCCTTCTTAAAGTCATCCACTCTTTTCATGCCGCTCCTCTTGATGCGCTCTGCCCGTGACTCTTCAATAATCTCTTCAATCTCCACCTCTTCATCTGAGGAGAGCTGGACATGGTCCTCCTCTGCATGGTCCTCACCTGCAGGCACCTCCTCGCCCTCACCTTCCTTCTCTAGCTTTTCACCCTCCTTCAGAGACTTGCTGATGCTCAGTTTAGACGGGAGCTTCACTTCATCCTGCAAGACACAGAGCGGAGCCAGTGA
Source organism: Antrostomus carolinensis (assembly GCF_000700745.2). Taxonomy (NCBI): domain Eukaryota; kingdom Metazoa; phylum Chordata; class Aves; order Caprimulgiformes; family Caprimulgidae; genus Antrostomus; species Antrostomus carolinensis. Next base: position 2,396 of record NW_010332687.1, on the reverse strand, counting down.
GACACACACACCCAGGCTCTCCCTCCAGTCTCGGGAGCTCCCCCCCAGCAGTGCTGCTGCGCCACGATTCACACGGTTCATGGCTAAACCCTCCCAGGCGGTGTCAGGCCTGGGCTCATCCTCCCTCAGTGCCCCGAGAAATGACTGTGAAGAGGATCTGCTGGACCTGCAGCAGCTCAGGGCTCTGCGTATTTAAGCTCAGATATTCCAGCTCCAGGCTGGTTCCAAACCCATCCGTGGCTCCAGCAGTGCAGGAAGAGGCAGCCCAGCACTGGAACTGGAGACTTTTCCCTTCCTCCCATCCCCTTGTCACAGTCCTGTCCCCTCCAGTTGCCCCTTCATCCCAGGACCTGGCCATTGCAGACC
>NW_010332687.1:1512-1736 GCF_000700745.2 Antrostomus carolinensis | reverse complement strand
CACACGCTGGCCTGTCCGACCCCGGTGTGCGCTCAGACTTTCCCAAGGCCCACGGGATCCAGCTGTGGGACGGGGACATTTCTTGGGATGGAACAGGCCGCCCTGTTTTTCCCATTTCTCCGCTGGGAAATCAGCTGGGGAATTTGTCCGAGCCCGTCGCTGACGGCAGCAGAGACCGCGGCCCCGACACACACACAGCCCGGGCTGCAGGGTTACGCTGCCTC
>NW_010332687.1:991-1400 GCF_000700745.2 Antrostomus carolinensis | reverse complement strand
CAGGTCTGGAGTGGGATTGGTTTTCATCCGAGCAGCACATAGCGTGCACCCCGCCTGCAATGAATCACCTCTCTGTTCCCAGGACAGGCTGGAAATAGCCCATCACTGTACAAAGCGTCGCAGCTGCGGGGCTGCAGCCCACGGCTCAGAAATTTACTGCCCGAGTGGTTTTAATCTCTGGAGCTGGGCGGGAGAGGCGTGGAGCTGTGAGAGCAGCCAGAGGCAGCGTGTGGAGCGGGCACACAGAGAGCCGAGCTGCGGCGCTGGGGTTTGGAGAAGAGCCTGGGCAGCAGCGTGGCCGGGCGCTGTTCCCAGCCCCAGGCAGGAGCTGAGCAGAGCAGGGATGGGGGATCCCAGCCCAACACTGGCAGGAGCAGGCCCCAGTGAAATCCAGGGGCAGACCCCGGGG
>NW_010332687.1:0-492 GCF_000700745.2 Antrostomus carolinensis | reverse complement strand
GACATGGGGCTGCTCGGCTTGCCCAGCTATGCTGTCCCCAGCTCGTCCTTCCTCTGCTCCACTTGAGAGCTGACAGAAGGTTAATGAATACGTGACACCAGCACAGCTTCACCTGGGAAAACCTTGTGAACAATGAAACGTCGGCCCCGCAGAGCGCCAGGCTCAGTGCAGGCACATGGGCTGCAGTGTCCACGGTCAACACACAGTCTGCCAGAGCAGGGCTTCCATTCTGGTTTTGCTCAGAGCAGAGAGCTGGGCTGGGCAGATCTCTTCACCCTCCAGATCACAGCTCAGGTCCCAAATACTTTCTGGAGATTAAGGTGAAGTGGCCAACATATGTTTTCTCCATTTGATTAGGCACTTCAGGAGAAAACAATGCACACGTTCTCCAGAGGGTCAGGTCAGTCCAGAACAAACCCACATCACTGGGAAGGCAGGATCCTGTTCTCCACAACAACACCTGCTGGAGCAATCCCGGAGACTCCCGGGGAC
>NW_010332686.1:0-2047 GCF_000700745.2 Antrostomus carolinensis | reverse complement strand
GAGCTCCACCTTGGCAGCCCTGAAAACTGCCCCCAAGGAGAAGCCCCCCGCCACCATCGATGGGCTGTGCCCCCTGAGCAAGGCACCGGGCGCCCGGGTGAGAGCAGGGCTGGGGTACCCAGGGGGGCTGGGATAGGGGATGTGGGCAGGAGGGATGGAGGAGTCCTAGGGCAGCCCTGATGCAGGGGCAGCCCCAATTTTCCTTGCAGACCCCCCTGCATCCCTGCTGGGACAGCTCTGCACCTGCTCCCATTCCCAAACACTGCCCAGGTGCCAGCCCAGGCCATGCCACTTGCTGTAGGTCTATGAGGACTATGACTGCACCCTGAACCAGACCAACATCAGTGCCAACAACAACAAGTTCTACATCATTCAGCTCCTTGAGCACGATGGTGCTTACAGTGTCTGGAACCGCTGGGGCCGTGTGGTGAGTCCACCCCAGCACCGCTTGTCCCTCCACCACAGCTGTCTACACCCTGCGTTGGGACCCCCAAGGGTCGAGGATGACACTGGTGGACCCCATCCCTTGTTCCTGCTCCCAGAGCAAGCCACCAAGTGGCCCTGCTATAGCTCCTTGTTGGGGAGGGCTTCAAGGACTGGTCATCTCACAAATGGGGTCAGCCTGGCTGGGGGACATGGCACATGTCACTGTGGTGACAGTGAATGTGACACCCTGGCAAGGAGCCCTGGGGTGTCTCCCTGAGCTGGAGAGACCCCCAGACTCAATGCTAGTGCCTCCACACGTTCCTGCCCCTCCCATTGTAGCCCCCCCTGCTCCCAGGCTGCTCCCCCCAGCATGGGGCTGATGGAGTAGGGATGCGAGGGGGGCCCTGACCGCTGCCATCCACTGTCAGGGGGAGGTGGGCCAGTCCAAGCTCGTGCCCTCTGCCTCCCTGGAGGCTGCCAAGAAGGACTTTGAGAAGAAGTTTCGGGAGAAGACCAAGAACAGCTGGGCGACAAGGGAGAACTTCGTTGCCCAACCTGGGAAGTACACGCTCATCGAGGTGCAGCCAGGGGCCGAGCAGGAGGTGGAGGTTGCCCTCAGGGTGAGTGTGCTGGGCAGCCGGGGTGTCATTGCAGTGGGATGGTCCTCACATCCCACCCCTGGCCCACTGGGCACCAGGACATCCAGGCAGGTCAGCAGGATGGGGTCGATTTAGGGAAGGGTCTGGATGAAAGTTGAAACAGCCTATGGGCAGAGGTTTGGGGCTAATGGGTTGAGATGGAGTGAGCACCATGGGCATCTGGGTGGCACAGGTCATGGAAAGCAGAGGCAGCATCTGCTGTCACTCTGCTGCCCGGGGTCCAGGCTCTCTCCACTGAGACGGGCAGCCCCAGTGCTGTGCCCCCACAGCCTGCCGTGGGCTCGCAAGCGGCACAGTGATGTCGGGGGTCTGCAGGTGGATGGCGTGGACGGGGACAAGGTCTGCAAGCAGCGGGTGCTGCCCTGCACCTTGGACAAAGCCACACAGGACCTGGTGTCCCTCATCTTCAGCAGCGACATGTTCCGGGATGCCATGCAGACCATGAATATTGGTAGGAGGTGATGGGTGGCATGGGGTGGGTCTGGGGGCTGTGGCCAGGGGGTGCAGTTGGGGAGGTGAATGGGGCAGAGGTGCCAGTGGATTTTAGAGCATCCCTGCTGACAGCCCGGCACCTGGTGAGACTGTGGACTCCTCATGCTGGGTGCCCACTTGTGCCCATGGTGATGCAGGAGGTTCTTGGAAGTAGCTGTGGGACAAGTGGGGTGAATGGGATCACACATGCCCTCCCCTGTCCCCCCGGCCAGATGTGAAGAAGATGCCTCTGGGGAAGCTGAGCAAGCAGCAGATTGCAAGGGGCTTTGAGGCGCTGGATGAGCTGGAGGCTGCACTGCAGGAGCAGCCCCCCCAGGCCGCCCGCCTGGAGGACCTCTCCTCCCGCTTCTACACCATCGTCCCCCATAACTTCGGGCGGGCACGGCCACCCCCCATCAACTCCCCCGACCTGCTGCGTGCCAAGAAGGACATGCTGTTGGTGAGATGCCAGGGCACTGGGTGGGTGGCAT
>NW_010332685.1:405-26223 GCF_000700745.2 Antrostomus carolinensis | reverse complement strand
CCTTCTGGGCTGCAAGTACACATTGCTGGCCCATGTTCAGCTTCTTCACCACCATTCCCAAGTCCTTCTCTTCAGAGCTGGTCTCAAGCCACTCATCACCCAGCCTGTATTTATGTTTGGAGTTGCCCTGATCCAGGTGCAGGACCTTGCATTTGGCCTTGTTGAACTTCATGAGGTTTGCACAGGCCTAACCTCTCAAGCTTGTCAAGGTCCCTCTGGATGGCATCCCGTCCCTCCAGCATGTGAACCACATAACACAGCTTGGTGTCAGCAAACTTGCTTAGATGCTAAGTTGGCATTATACTACACTCTCTTCAAAGGTCCAAGATCAATGCAGATTAGTCATATGCTTAAGGGTTGCATACTAGTTTAGCAGGCCTAAAACAGAGCTAGTAGGCTTTCTCATAGTTCTTTGACCTCTTCCTAAATTTTGCGGCTTTCTTTATATGCGTGATCACTTTTTCTTCACAAAACTAATCAAGACTCATGTATTTTTATTCAGACTAAATCATCACTCCTAGCAGACTAATGCTTGTGTCTGACTCTAACCATGAGAGAAATATTTTCAGCAAAAGCCGTTTGAGTCATAGGCTTGCTGGGCACACTCATTAATTTAAAGAAAGAGGATACAGGGACAGCAGCAATTCCTGCAGGGCACTTCTCTGAGCTGTGTTGCATGTGCGTGCCAGAGCTGTTATGTAGTGGGATTCTGACTTGCTGCTGTCCCTGGTGGCAGACATGCCTGATCCATCATCAGGGAGACTTTGCTGACCTTCCTCGTTGTTCAAGAAACAAGTGACAAAGCAGGATTGGCTCAGCCTTCTCTGCTTTGACTCATGGACAGAAGAGAAAGGCAGCGTCACTACATTTTTCCAACAGCCCTTATCTTCCTGTGGTTTCTGATAGTGGATTTCATTCCTTCTGCCTGGACAGTGGGACCCTGTTTCAGTCCCTTTGGCTTGCCCAAGGTAACTAATAAAACTTCTGTAAGGAGGTGCAGCAGCTGATCAACTTAAGATGGAAATAAGCACATTTGTCAGTCTGTATGTGCTTATGGTCATAAAATCAGTTCTAATCACCTTTTGAAGGAAAAACAACTGTGCAATAAAAAGAAGGGGTTTTTGGAGAAAATGATCTTTTCACTGTGTTTTCACTGATCTTTAGAATTAAGTTAATTTAAAAAATCTGTGTCTGGGGGTTGATAGGAAATTTATTTTGTTTTTGCCTTTTGTAAGAGTAGACCTCACTGTACTCCACAATGAATAATTTTCAGAGCTCTCTAGAAATGACAAATGCTCAAGACAGATCTGTAGGTGTGTTAGCAAGCAAGTCTTGAAACACCTATGTATGTCTGGAAAGATGGTATACATGACAAAGTGTTTGCTTTCCTTGCAGATTGAAGACTATGATCTTATAGCAAGCATGATGGGAGCAAAATGCAAAAAGCTTCGCAGTCTGGATTTGTGGAGATGTAAAAACATAACTGAAAGTGGAATAGCAGAATTGGCTTCAGGCTGCCAGCTTTTGGAAGAACTTGATCTTGGCTGGTGCCCTACGTTACAGAGCAGTACAGGCTGTTTCACAAACCTTGCACGTAAACTCCCGAACTTGCAAAAGCTCTTTCTGACGGCCAACAGGTCTGTGTGTGACACAGACATTGAGGAGCTTGCTGCTAACTGTACGCATTTACGGCAGCTGGATATATTGGGTAAGAAAATGTAGGATTATTGGGCTGTTTCTTACTGTGTCTCAAAAGCCTTGCAGTTAAAAAGGAGTCCTTAAGACAAAACTGTCTTCTAGACATATTTTTAAATAAGTATTTCTTAAAATTATGGTTTAGCATATGAAAGAAAACAGAGGGAAGTTTTACTCACTGCAGTTAATTTCAGACTTAGAATCCTGTGGATTTATACCAACCATGTAATTTGGCTGCTTAGTATGAACTGCTTAAACTGAGATTTAAGTGTGAGATTTTTCCACAAACTTTTAGTTTCATGACCAGTAGATTTTTAACTGAAATCTTTCTCTTTTGACTATCCAAACATCCAATTTCTTCTCCTTTTTTCTGCCTTTGTTTGTGTTTTATTTCTGTGAAGTGTGACAAAGTATATTTATAGTATGAGCCTGTGATCAACAAACAGATTTCTACTTTTACGCAATACAGATACACCAAGCAATATTGAATTTCTTTGTAACTGTTACCAGGAAGTGAATTTGACTCTTTAATGAAGAAAAGGTAATTAACAGCAAAACTTAAAATGGACTTTCTACTCAGGTGGGAAGGAAGTGATGAGGGGCAAAAAGCATAGCAAATCTCAAATTTCTAATCCTCTGCAGCTTTTATAGTTAAAAATATTTTTAGAAATCTAAAGTAAATAGACTCTGGATTCTTGAGTAAGGGCTTTGAGAAATTTTATGGTGGAGGTTTTCTTTTTAAAAAAATGGAAGACGGCAGGAATATTTGTGACATCAATGTAGGAGAAATTTCATGCTTTTACTGACTTATTTTCACAGGATTAGTTGAAAAAGAAGATATAAATTAAAGGAAAGAAAGTAGCTGCTCTCTGTATTTTTTTATATTTAGTAATTTTAATGAAAATATATTTAGGTTGAGAGAGATGCTGGAAAGAACTGAGAACCCTCAACTTGAATAGTGTTCCAAGCATGTTTAAGGCTATCAGCATTTCTCAGTACAAAACATTTACCATATGGCTTCAGATTGTCACTTCAGTACAGCCAGTACACTCTTCTACCATGAAATATGGTTTTGCTTATCTGTGACTGTGAAAGTTACTTTCTGACCAACATGGGAAAGGAGGATGAACGGATAAAAACTGATCTCCACCTAGTACAAATTGTAGAGACTTGATGTGTGTGTCCACAGGAGGTAATGTTTTGCATATCCTTAAGGAAATCTATTTTGTAGCTAGATTATCAAGGGCAAATTTCCCTATTCAGACATGAAAAATTTCCAGATGGCACAGTGAATGAAGTCTTTCATAAACACTTACGTGCTCCTGACCTCCCACTTCCATGCATTTCTATTGCAATGGTATTGTGTCTGCCCACAAAGTGTTCTGACCGTTTCACTACACCAGAGCCTGCCAATGAGTAGTTGGGCTGTGTTAAGCCTACGGATAGTCTGCTACTTCTGTTGCCTCTCTGCTTGCAGTGAAGGTTTCTTGCCACACTTCTTTAGCATTTGAATTCACATTTTAATTCAGTTTGACATCTTATTGATGATTTGTGGAAAAATAAGGAAAAGGGATTTGTTCTGTTCCCTGGGTGCTTACCAGTACTCCTGAGTCAAATGAATTTGAAGTCAACCTTTCCCAGTGAGACTGCACGTTGCATTCAGATAGGTGCTGTACAGAGGATGTACAGTTGAACTATATGCAAGATGTCACCAAAAACCTTAATATCCACCTTCCAGACCTTGCTTTCTTCCTTCAGAGTCATATTTGGTGGGGGGGGGGGAAGGTTGTTTTCTGCTGTAAAGAAGTCAGTGCGAGGTGATACATATCGTTATCTGAAGGAGTTACCCATCTTTTTTGGCAACAGTGAAGAAATTGAGTTCATTTCTTTCTCTGAGTCTGGGAACCGTTACAATCTGTGGTTAAAAGAAAGAGTTGTCAAGTAGAACCACACCAGGTCATCTGGAGGTAGAGTTGCCAAGTGTTCCCATGTAAGTGCAGAAGTCTCTCTTGTCTGAACTAAAGAGCTAGTCTCTCATAGTGCAAGAATACCAAGAAAGTCATAAATCTCTGTATGTGCTCTAACTTTTGGCGGCTGATGTAGGGGCATCCTGTTACTGTAAGCTGCATAAATGCTTAATGTGTTTTTGTCCTGTTGAAGAAGTGTGACAACAGGTCTGAAGCTGTTAGAGGCCTGAGGTCAGTGCTTAGCTTTGCAAGAGTAACCTTGAACAGTGGGTCTTGTCTGTGATGTGAATGGATGAGAGAGACTCTCATTTTATCCTTTGTCATCTCCCAAGTACAGAAATGTCTGGCTCGTACACGCATTGTGAAGGATGTAAAAGTGTTGCTGCTAGGTTAGCAGTGCATGCTGTGAGGGAACTTCTTTTGCTTCAACAAAGCTGTGTAAAAGCTTGAGGTTTTTTGCTATATACAAGCACTTACTTAAGTAGGGATCACAATGTCTTACCTTGCACTGCAGTCACCAGCGCTGACAATGATGGTTTCTCTCTGCAGCTGTTAGAATTTATGAACTTGTCAGGGAACACTTCTTGTTTCAGTTATAGATTATTTATCACCACAATAGCTTCAGGTCTGGAGAAGCCTCTGAAAGAAATCTTGTTGAACCGTGTGTCATTCATTTAAGTGTTACGAAATGGATGTTATATATAACCTGGATGCTGTTTTCAGGTGGTAGGTCCTGCGGCTTGCTACGCATCTGTCCTTTGCTTAGTCTCTCCATTATTGTTTGGCAGTTCCCTTGTTACAGAATCAAAGGACTCCGTAGGAGATGAAAATTGTCAGTTTTCAAGGGCTCCATAAAATTATTGGCCCATGTAAAGCGTTGTTTGATGGGTGGCTGTGTTTGTGGTGTGTAAAACATACTTCAGAAAGTAAATTTCTGTTTTTTCAAAAAAAAAAAAAAAATCATGAGTTGAATCTATATCTGCTGTATTATAATACAGTTTAGAAGAGGAAGGATGATGTAAGTGTGTCACTGAGTACATGAGGGTGTACTTCTTGAAGTTTTAGTTCTGAGCTTTCTTTTACCTATTACATACCGAGCTGTCTCCTTACAAGTATCACTTCCTTTTCTGCCCACATCCTTTCCACTGTCTGCCATGGTGGGTTTCCACCTTGCACTAGAATGATCTGGTTGTGGTCAGCTGACGGTTTTGTAGTGATCGAGTACATCATCCGGCGCTATCAAAAGTTAAGTGGACACCTCTAGAGCTGTAGTAAAAAACGAGTCTTGAAACTGTGATCAGCATTGAACAATGTGACGAGTCAGTTGACAACCTGAATTGGCAGTGCTGAAAGCTTTTCTTGTACATCATATCAGCTGCTTAGTTATGTTGCTGTGGGGCTACCAGCTGCTGTCAAGGATGAAGAATGTCGTCTTAACCTCATTCCCCAAAAGTCCCGACTGCTTCTGCCCTGCACAAAAAGAGTAATGAAAAGTAGACACCCTTGTTACCACAAAATTCATGCATTCCTATCTACATACCAACACCTCCCACACCTTCCTGAGCAACAGAAAACTCAACTGCCCCCTTGCCAGCTGTCAAAATTTTCAGCTTTATCTTGAGAGCATCAACATATAGTTAGTCAATTCAAACATGAAAATGTGTAGCATGTTAAAATTTAGAATTTGAGTTGTGAGCAATAGATTGAATAAAATGTAAAGAAGAAAAGGCTAGTCTGGCTGGTCTAGGGGAGGAAAGGAAAAGTAAGAAAGTTTGAGGAAATAGTGGTGGTTATTTTCAGGGTCTTTACTCTTAAATATTATTTGGTGTGTAGTAGTATCCCTTGCCCTAGAAACTGGGGCTCTTACAATTTTTATAGAACATTATACACAGGTCTCCTGAACAACTCTAGAATTTGAAGACTTGAATATATGATAGATATAAATGAAATAATTTACAGCTAATAAAAATTAGTTGTTTTAGTAAATAAATCGTTACTCATAAATGCCTTTTACAAAGGTGATACCAGAGAATTTTTCCAGGGAATAAACTGAACAACAAAATCAAATAGCAGATTTTAATATACTGGTTATGTATTCTGAGAAATGGCCAATTAGTCCACCTAGGAAAAGTTATAGTAAGTAAAAAATCCTCCAAACTCTATAAAAATGCACTATATAGGTAACTAGCAGGATACACTGTCAGTCTTTCAAAGGCAAAAGAAAGTGTACTGTATTACACTTCTGAAATGCTGTTGAATGTGCTTTTAAGAAATGTATATCACTAATTGTACATTGTATAAATGAAAGTAAGGCTGCAGATGATGTTTGCTTGTCCACTGGTGTGAATAACCAAACCCCAACTAGATTACTGGTTTTTTTTAGCTTTTAGAAAAAGATATTTTCTAACATAAAATTTTAAGTCTGAGGATGAAAAAAGAAACAGGTGCAGTAAAGCGTGTAATTTGGGATGGCCTATTTAGTTACAAATCCATTAAAAAATCTTAGTCTTAGATGAAATGGTAGGAGAACTGTTGAAGTTCAGGTAGGAAGGAATGAAGAACATCCTACACAAAAAAAAAATCTATGGCTAGGCATCTAGATCTAGCATTTTTGTAAAACCACACATTTGGATCTTGAAGCGTAAAAACCGATGTGTAAATGAGACTGGTTTTAAATGAAGGTGCTGATGCAGTAGCAATTTTAAGGCTTGGTGGAAAAAAGGTGAGTAGCATAATGGGATGTTCCTGGAGTTTCAGTGGGAATAGTAGAGAAGATCCTGCTGGTAGGACAGTGGTGCTGTGGTAAAATTATGGTTAAGTGAAGCAGCTAACTAAAGCATATTACAGAATTTCTGCATATGTCTATAAGGACCGTTACAGCAACCACCAGACAGCTGTGGTGACAGTGATTATATAATGATAAGGGAATTAAAAATCACAGTAATAATGACAAGCTTTGATTACCTTTGACCTTTGCGTAGATGAGGTAAAATTTGGGGGCATGATAGCAAAGACTCTTTTTGGGTGATATTAAATGATGCCTCAAAGCAACTAACCCAAGAGCCTACAAAGAAGAGTACAGGAGACTACTAACAAGAGAAGCATCCTTCTGCAAATGAATCTTATTCAGAAAACAAAAATAGGAAGATGAACTCTAGGAAGTGAAACAAAATCATAGTAAGGCAGAATGAGATATTAAGGAACCACTGGCTAAAGAGAAATACTAGAATTGTATTTCAGATATGTTTGAAGAAGATTACAGGGGCGTCACTGAGGTTGGTAGATACTCCAGGTGTAAAGGATCACTCGGATACAAGAAAGCCATTGCAGGAGAACTGTTGTCTGTCTATTAGCATTCATGGCAAGGGGGATCAAATAGGCTGCTACATCAGAGCCATTCTTTCCAGGAGATTAGCCCAGAAAGCTGCCTTAAATTGGAATGCCAATACAGAAAGCTTTTGAACAAGTCAATACATTGAACAATAATAAATTGTTAGGACTAACTGGTATCTATGCAGCAGTTCTAAATGAGCTCAAATACAGGGCTGTGGAAATCTTACTTCTGGTGTGTGATCTGTCACTTAAATCAGCCTCAGCGCCAGAGCAATGAAGGGGTTACAAACACAGCAAAACCTTCTGTAAAGGGTGCAGGTTAGAAGCTGCAAGACAATCTTTGTCTTTTACTCTGTGTAAACCAGTTGCAACCATAAGGAAGTCAGTCAGTGGACATGAAGGCCATTGCAATATTTTGAAGGAAAGCTGCATCCCCATGAGGATAGTTTTGCCTCTTCATTCTTCCAGAATTTTTTTGAGTTCTTGGAGGAGGTGAGCCCTAACCCAGTCCACAGAGGACTGGATTTTCAAAAGCTTTAGCCAGGATTGTTTTGCTTTTGTAACTTAGCTGTGTTCTCCTGGATTGTAATGAGTGTTTCAAAGATAGACAACAGAGGATAAGAACGTATCATCTCTTTGCAGTGAAGTCACTACTGTGGTCACCAAGGGTCTGTTCTGATCTATTTCTAAGTAATCCAGGTAAAGGGGTGAATAATGCTGTACCAGAGGGTTATGCCCAGATATTCAGGGTAGAAAAATCTTAAGCTGAAGAACTTAATGGTGAAAAATTGCAGAATGATCTTACGATACTTAGTAAACCAGGTGATAAAGCAGGAGGAAAACTGTTCATCAGGTGCAAAGTAGTCCCATGAAACAAAATAACATTAACTAAGCATATAGCGAGTGGCTTTATATTAGTTACTGTTCTGTAGGAAAGTGGACAATTTTTGGAAACTGTCAACTCATTGCTTAGCATCATTCTAACAGACAAACAGAAGGTTAGGATTTCTTAGGAAAGAAATGGAGAAAACACCATAATACCTCATTATACAGTTGCTGACTTTGTGCTCAGTGCACTGTATAGTTCTGGTCATCCAATTTCAGAAGTACTAAATTAGTGCAGCAACTAGACAACAGGGATCATCTGAGATACAAGAGTCTGGAAAACAGACAGCCTTGAGGGAACAGAAGAGAGAGATGTCTATAGGATTATGAATGATGTGGAAAAAGTGAACTGGAGATTGCCTCCTACTGCTTCTCTATGATTCCTTGCCCCTTAATTATCACGATTAATAGGCAGTGGGTTTAAGGCTGGCTTTTTTAATTTTTTTTTTACATTTGGTAATTAAACTGTAGAACTCATGTGAAAGGGTCATAAGTATAAAGAAGTTGAGAAAAATAGTAGCATTCATGAAAAGTAGCTTCAAAAGTCCCCAAACTGTTAATTTTTGGCAGTTGAAGATCCATGAGTGAAAAGGTACTTTAAAAATTTGTGCTTTTTTATTTTTTAAAGCATTACTGGCCCTGGCCATAGACAAGATCCTGGACTAGATAGCTTTTTGTGGTGCAGTTCAGCTTAAAATGGAGCTGTGTAAGTTGAAGTATCTACCAGCAGGTGTGTGCAGTCACGTTGGATGTATAAACTCTTTTTAGAGCCAGGAGAGCTTGATGAGCAGTTTAGCCCACTGTAGATGCCAGAGTTCACTTGCCCAGAGTAACCTGCCTGGCTTCCAGCCATTCTAGTAAGGTATGGATATCCTCCCGTGGGTCTGTGTCCTGTCTGCCAGCTCTGTGTGGATGTCCTACCTGATGTAAGGAAGCCCAAGGGGCACAAGGCGCTCTGGGCCCCTGAATCATACCTCGGTGCCCAGTCAGCTCAGTGACATGCTGAGACTGTACTGGCTGGATTTCCATCAACTCTAATTGGTGTGTGGATGCATGCTTATCAAAACTCATTTATTTGATTTCTGACTGAATCCCACACTTGATCTGACCCTGTGTGACTCTTTGGTGTTCAGTCACTGCAGTCGTGCTTTTAGCAGGGGTAAATAGAATCACGGAATGGTTTGGATTGGAAGAGACCTTAAAGATCATCTAGTTCCAACCCCCCTGCCATCAGCAGGGACACCTTCCACTAGACCAGGTTGCTCAAAGCCTCATCCAGCCTGGCCTTAAACACTTCCAGGGACGGGGCATCCACAACTTCCTTGGGCAACCTGTGCCAGTGTCTGACCACCCTCACAGTGAAGAACTTCTTCCTAATATCTAATCTAAACCTACCCTCTATAGTCTGTTTTCTATGACAGCTACCGTATATGTAGGTGTGATTAGTCTCTGGAACAATTGCCTCTGCGTGTGCATAACACCCGCACTCACTCCAGAGTCCTGGAAGCCTTGCTGGTGTGTTTGGAATTGGAGTAGTCCACAATAGCTCGTGTGCTGTGCTGGCCAGCGCAGTCAGCAAGAGGGTCACGGGAGCATAGAGTGTAGCGTACTGTGTTGCTGCTGCCAAAGCAACCATCTGCTCACTGGGAGGTCTTGTGGCTTTGAGTACTTGGCTTCTGTAGTTAAATTCCCCTTAAATTTGTAAAGTTGCCCCCCCGCCCAGTAGAAAATGATGGAGTTAACTTAAGCAGTTGAGTTAAGAAAATGTAGTAGGCTTTTTAAAGGTAAAAATTCTGCACTGTCTTTTGAGAAGCTTTTAATTTGAAATCTAATTTGAAATAATCTAAATAAAAATCGTGTTATAGTAGCTTTTGTTTTATGACACAGTATTAGCAGCTTTTTTTTTTTAAAAAAGACTGTTCTCAGTAACTTTACAATTTGTTTTGTTTCTTTTTTTGTTTTTGAACAGGGACGAGGATGGTAAGCCCTGCATCTTTAAGAAAATTGCTGGAATCTTGTAAAGATCTTTCTTTACTCGATGTGTCCTTCTGTTCACAGATTGATAATAGAGTTGTCCTAGAACTGAATGCCAACTTTCCTAATGTGTTCATAAAAAAGAGTTTCACCCAGTGACTCACTGCATATGCTGCTGGGGAATTCATTTGACAGAGTTGTTTTCCTGTGAATTTGTGCTGACTTTTTTAAGAATATAAATCCCTTATGAAATAGTGGAAAGTATTAATTATCTACACAAATGGGTGAAATACATTTAAATATATTATGCATTTCTTAAAGAGTTGATATTGTACCTAAGAATTGATTTACTTCTGTATTAATTGGTGGCATTGCATGTTTTTAAATAGCAGCCATATGTGTGGCTTTAATGAGAAGAAAATTAATAACATCATCTTAACTGTCCCTTTATAGGGTGTTACACACGGTAAACTATGTTAGTATCCAGGTGAAAGCAGAAGTTCAATATTTAGCAGTAAGGAAAGGATGGGTGCTTCCTTTTTATGTAAATATGTTATTGTGTGTATATATAAATGTATACAGATGTATTTGTATATACATACACAGATACTGTAGCATTCTAGTGTGGCCTGCAGCATAAGATGTTATGATCAGGCCTGTAATTAATTGTTTGAAAACCTTTTTAAGCTTGTATAAGAATGGATTGAAAAGACACTTTGTCTTCATTTTTTTGGCAATGAATTGTATCTGATACATTTTTCTCTCTTCCTCCACCTGAAACAGATATAGTAGATTTATAGTCCAGCCTAAATGATACAACAGATAAATGCAAGAACCTTCCACCTGAACTTAGAACAGAAATGAAAGAGAAAATTGCTAGGTACTTCTTGGTATTGGGTTTAAAGCTTGAGCTGGGTACTTGGTGTCATAACTGGTAGTGTGTAGAGAACTCCAGAGCAGTTCTCTTACTGAATTTCTGTCATGGTCAAGACTTGATTTGTGATACACCTGGTTATCGTGCAGAGTACCATGAAAAAATAGAATTTAGAGTAATGCATTAGCAACTGTCCCTTACACTGGCATCTAATCTACTGTCAGGTGTAAAAACAAACTTATTTTTTTCAATAAAAGAGTAAAAACAGTAGGTTTGAAACAAGGTCAATGTAATCACTGGTGACTTAATAATCACCTAACCTTAGTATTGGATTTGGTTTGCGTTTGGTTTTTTTGGGGGCGTGGTTTGGTTTTGGTTTTGTTTTTCCAAGAGGTGATCGCTCAAAGTACTATTGCACTCTCTCTCTTTAGCACTGTTTAACCTCTGGAGGAGGAAAACTGTGTTGATGGACAAATTCTAGAGGTTTCTTCCTTTTGCACTTTCTTAGATTAAATTTTTCTTTTTCTTTTTTTTTTTTTTCCACTTGAATATCAGTTCTAGAGTATGTTGCTATGAGTTTATAGCTTGAGTTTAGAATTTTACCTTTTTAGGCATTGGTTGATGAATATGCACCATGAAATACAGCCTGTCATTTCATATTGCTTCCACTATCTTGTATTGATGGCACTTATTACCTACTGGAATAAGAAGAAAAAGACTTTGTCTGGCAGAAGTACATCATTGCACTGAAGATCACTGGCAAAGAACACTTCAGTTTATGCAGTAAATAACTGGCCGCTGCTAGAAGACTGCTGTGAATCATTCGATTTGGTGATCTCTGTGACTCCTGAATGAACGCTTTGAACTCTTTGTGCTGGTGCCAACACTTTATAAACCATGTCATGAGATGGCTACAGAACATTTATCTGATTTTATAGAAAGACCTTTTTCTTCAGATTTTTACAAAATTTTACAGAATCTTTTGGGAATTCCAGATCCAAAGAAGGGCATGCACAGTTGGCTTTTTGATTTTTCCTCCACACAGATGGCGCTATGGGATTTCCAACTAGATGATGCCATTCCATTGTTTTTTGTTTTGTTTTTTTTTCTCCAGAAAACTGGACATTGACAGAGATCTTTAGATTGATTTACCTTATTTTCCCCAAACTGACAGATGTCAGCTTTGGTGTGATCCTATGTGAGACCTCATTTCTTTCAGTCAGGTTTGGGTTGATTTATTTTTTTCTGGGAATTTAACTTTTATCTTTTTTTTATCTACAAGTAATATTTTTCATTGTAACTGAGTATTAAACATTATTGTTCTAGTTATAGGAGAACACAGGTTCAGATAATGAGAGTTTACAAAGAACAGTATTTCAAAACAAATGTTTTTGTTGTGAAATTTCACTTCTCAGGGTACATCTGTGTTTATCTCCTTTTTTTTCTTAGAGATCCTTCTTGTTTGCTTTTTCCTGTAAATAGAATGGGATGTGGATGAAGTGGTAGCCATTGTGCCTTCAAACTGGTAAACTTGGTAAATAATACAGTTTCACTTTTACAGCATCAGTGAATCAAATAAGTGTTTTTGTAATCATGTATGTGTAAAGGATTTCATCCTCTATTGCTTTTTAGGTAGTATAAAGGAGGTTTAAACTGACATTTTGTTCATACTGAAGAATTTTTTTTCCTTATGTTGTGCCTTCTGTTTGAAATTGTTTTTGTCAGAAATTCTCTATTGTCACTTGAAAGATAAATTGAAGTCTACTTTTTATTTAGACTACGTAAAACTTAGCTATTGCTAACACACAATTAATTCAAATAGCTGAGAAATAATTGGGAAAAACTTCCATCTATAGTTGTAGACTTTAACCTTCAATCAGCAGGTAAGAAGCTCTTTTAGATGTGGCTTTATATGTCCAAGAAGTCTTCCAGCAAAGAGAGGATAGACCAGACTTGACATTTCTAGTATTTCCAGGATAAAGAAAACAACATGCTTTTAGACCTTCCTTATACATCACAAAGAAGCAAGAATAGATCACTGTCTTTTTAGTTCTTCTATTTTATACGTATGTGTGTATATCTATTTATACATATATATGTATAAATTTTATAATATACACACATATGTTTGTGTATATATGAAAATTTTTTGTATCTGTGAACATACTTATATACACTTGTCTCAATCTCAAAGTTTTTCATGTAGGAATTACTTTTGTGGAGTGAATGTAATAGCGAAAGATGTTTCATAGCAGGTCTGTTCTCAAGTGTTGTTTTACTGTACCTGGAGACTGAGTTCTTCTCCACCCATGCAGCAGGAAAAGCCTGGGCAGGATGTGTGCTGGATTTCCTGTGTTGCTTTGACAAAGTGCCTTTTAGTTTGTCTGCACGTGAAAGGTATTACAGGGTATGGTAGAGCATGAATGCCATGTAGTGGGAAATTTATTCTAGTTTAATTTAATCCAAAGTGAATTATGGCAATTCCTCAGCTGGAGGAATTTAATTATTCTAGGATTGGATTGTCATCTCCAGCACTAGACCATCCCTTAGTCATGTTATCTAAATTCTGCTTTTAAGGATATTCCATTTTTTTTATCTTGTCCTTTGATCTTGTCTGTCTTTCTGAAGCATTGTAAAAGATGTGCTTTGGCAACAGATGTTAAAAAAAAAACATTGCTAACATGTCCAAAAAAACCCAGCTTCCTCTGAAGTGCTCCGGTTCTTAAACTAAAGGGGCTTCAGTAATATCTGTATTAAATTGGTGTGGGATGGCTTGTAGGTAGATGTGTCATTGTTTTGGTCATTTTAAAAATTAATATGATAATTTTACCATTTAAAGTGTCTTCCCGACTCTTAGAGGCTTTAATTCAGTAGTGTAATTGTATTTATAATTCTGAGCTGTCTGGCTAGGTAGATGTATGGAAATGGATGGGGCTTCTGTTGTTTTAAATTATGCACATGGTTATGTACATTAGTGAGCAAGAATTACATGGAAGAACAGTTTTGCATAGGAGTTTGGACTTTATAATCCCCATGTACTTGGAGGTCCAAATTTCAGGAGGGGAAAAAAAAAAAAAAAAAAGGAAGAGCCTTGTATTTACTGCCTGATTCTTTCCTTGGAGCTCTCATGCCGACTTTTCCAGGTACAAGATGTCCAGTAGTCATGGTATGCAGTGAGTAGAATTCATCTCACTGACTGTTAGCTTTCTGAAAGTTAGACATCTAGTTTAAGGGAGGAGAGCTCTAGAGAGTTATTAATCTCTTCCTAAGATAGATATTTAAGGAAAGTAGAATGAATCATGTTCTGGAGAGCC
Source organism: Antrostomus carolinensis (assembly GCF_000700745.2). Taxonomy (NCBI): domain Eukaryota; kingdom Metazoa; phylum Chordata; class Aves; order Caprimulgiformes; family Caprimulgidae; genus Antrostomus; species Antrostomus carolinensis. Next base: position 12,181 of record NW_010332685.1, on the reverse strand, counting down.
CCTCTGGAGACTGTGGAAGCTGTGATTTAGCTCAGGTTAGATGCTTGGCTTTAGAATAATAAACTGAGATTAATTCCATTCAGAGCTGTACTACCTGTCTCGGAATAGCAAAAAACAAGACTGGAACAACATCCATCCCCAAACCTCAAAACCTTCCAAAATCCATCCAGAAAGAAGCAAATTAGAGAGATGCTAATAGCTTGAAAAGTCAGTGTTTTAAATGCCAGGATCTACTTCTGCCCCCCGAAGATTGGCAAGTCCCTTGTCAATGCCTGCGGTGTGTCTTTTTTTTGGTGGTGGAAATACATCCCCTTTCCCTGTTTTGAAATCTCCTGTACCCAACTGGCTATATCTATAGTTCTGTAAGTGCACTAAATGTACGGGCAGACGTAATTAATGTATTGCAGCTATTTTGATTATTTTTCGTATTGCTGTAATTAAGACTGTGATTAGTTTAACTGCTCTCCTGTCATCAGAAATGTTACCCACTGTGCATCTGCAAAAAATTGTGTGTTTAGTCCTGGTTCTTACTGTATGTACTTATTGCATCTTATGGAATATGTTTGCCACATCACATCTGCAGGACTACTAAATTTACAAAAACTAGATAAAATGTAGCATTTTTTTATATGGAGTATGGGGGTGACTATATATATTAATTTACATGTTCATTATTACTCTTTTGCAATTATTCCCTAAATTGTAGCTTTTGAAATTACCTGGCTAGAAATTCCTGGTTTAATGCATCTGTACGTGCTGTGTTAGGCACAGTCAACATTCTTCCCAAATGAAGGCATTTGTCCTTCACTGAGATGATGATTTCTGTGATTTTAAAATTTCTGACTTAATGAAATCAAATAAGGGCTCTTTATTAAATATTACTGGGTATGGGACAGCTTGTGATAACTGACATTAGGAAGGGCTGAGGCGTGAGTCGTGTGTATTACAGATCCTCATGATTTTCAAAGAATGGCCTCAGCAAGAGGTGGCTCTTTTTAGGAAGATTCAGCTTCAGTAATAGCAGGCACTGGTGAGATTTTCCTTTTAACCTAATGGACTAAGCACTGCTGGTTTAGTTTGAGCAGTGTAGTTCTAGTTTCTCCCTTTCTTGTTTTCATTTAATGATAAATGGCACAGTTAAGACAGACATCCTAAATTGGAGGGGATCCTTTGTGAGGAATGAAGTTTCTCTCTTGCATGTTTTGTTCCCCTTTTCTAAAAACAAACAAATAAAAAACCCTCAACTATTTGAAAGCTCTCTCTTTTTCCTTGGATACCAAAGAAATGCAAATGAAAAGAAAGTTGAGAAAAGAAACAAAGGGGACTTACCCAGATTTATCTGGAAACTCATGAAAGGGTGGCCAGAGCTATTTATAGAAGTGAGGAAAGTAAGTGCATTGTTGTAGATCAGCTGTTCCATTTCCCAGAAATTTAGTTTTCCATATAATTTCACATGCTCATGCTTCTGAGTCACGATCTAGCATTTAGATGCTCTTAATATTGACCTTTCCTATACATGCTTGTGCAGTAATTCCTGATGTCCCTTTGTTTCATTTTCATGAACTACATAAAAATATTTCTTCTTCACCTACCACTGCCCAGCTGCATTTTTTCTTAAACTCTGAAATTAATTTGTGCGGATTTGTGTGTGCATGTAAGACTTAATCGCTTAGGATTTTTGCAATTGACCCTTTTTTTGAAGACAAATAAACTGCAGTTTTGGGGTAAAAATGGTAAAGAGAAAGTTCTGCAGAAGAGAAGGCTTAGGGGAAATCTTGTCAGTGTATAGGAATACCTGATGGAGGGGGAGAATGAAGAAAGGGGAGCCAGATTCTTCTCACGGACAGGACAAGAGGCAATGGGCATAAGCTGAAACATGAGAGACTCCATCTGAACACAAGATGAAACATTTTACAGTAAGGATGACCAAGGCCTGGCACAGGTTGCCTGCAGAGGTTGTGGAGTCTCCATCCTTGGAGATAATCAAAAGCTGTCTGGACAAGGTCCTAGGCAACCAGCTCTAGGTGGCCCTGCTTGAGCAATGTGGGGCTGGACTAGGTGACCTCCAGAGGTCCCTTCCAACCTTAACCATGCTGTGGTTCTGTGATCTGAGATTGCCCTGGTTGTTCTGTTTGCTTCAGTGCACCTGTTGCTGAAGATGGTAGGGAAGGTAAAAAGAAATAACAACTTATCTTAAGAAACTTGCAATGTTGAGAACAGTCACAAGAATCTTGATCATTTCCTTTTTTTTTTTTTTTTTTTTTATTTTAAGAGAAGTAACTTTTTTCTTGGTTTAGGTTAATAGGAAAATCTAATCATAGCTTATTAAAATTAAATTTTGGTAATGTTTTCAGTATACAGTTCTGTAATGTACAAACCACATGATTAGTTTACGGGAATGTCCTGGTTCTTCCTAGTGAGCATAAAGCCACTACAGGTCTTGTGCTGTTTTGCATTCGTCTCCTGACCAGGCAGGTAGTGGAGTTGGGGTGTGTGGAGACTGGCCTGATCTCCGCAAATGAAGTGCAGGATTTGCCCGGGGAAGTTTCCTGCTCACGTTTATTCCTGTGTGTGGATGAGAAGGAGTGGCATCTCCAGGCCTTCAGGTTTAAATACCTCTGCCCAGCACCTGGATTCATTTAAAAATAGTAGGTCTCTTCCTGCCCCACCTAAAATAACCAGCAACAAAATACTTGCACTGTATTTATGACTTAATAGTATCCTCTGTTTTCTGCTGCAACAAGAGCAGTTTGAGTAATGCTACAACAAACTCCTACTGTGTTACCTTTTAAAGGGACTAATTTCTATAAAAGATGGAAGAGCAGCAATAGAGGGAACAGTTCTGGACACTGTAAATAGCTCTGCTAGGCATGCTGTACCAACAAACAAGTTATGCCTTTTTTTAATAACCAGTCCTGAAGGACAGAAGGGATAATCGCCTCTAAGCACATTTTCTGTAGCTGGAGGATATTTGTATAGTCTAATTTTAAATATCTAGGGTAGGTACTAAAGTTAGGAAACCAGTCTCATAGGGTCCCTTTACTCTGGGTAGATAGGTTCTTCCATGGGGTAATTCAGATCAGGAGATCAGTCTTAAATTGAGGTCTTGAACTGACCTCTGGGGAAGCTGAGGTCCATGTAGCCCATGTAAAACTTCAGTTGGAAACTACCTTCCTGAACTACACCTGCTCTCCTAGCACGTGTGGATTCAGAGGAAAAGGTTGCTCACTCAACCCTTGGTGCTCCCTGTTAGGTCACCGCTTTCTTTGGTCTGTTGGCTGAACTGTATCTGATTACTCCCTTGGCTAAAACTATAAAACTTTTTGTTTTCTAGTAGCTGGATGTTTAAAGTTTTTTGGTTAGTTGGTTGGGGGTTTTTTTGTTTTGTCTTTTTTGGGTTTTTTTCCCTCCCAAGTTGGGTATTAAAGCCAGCAGAAGGAAAGGAGCATGTAGCTTCAGTGAAAAGAATAACAAGCAGCAGGTGGGAGCACATTGTTTGTGCAAGTGTTTTAATTCTAATTAGCATGAACGAGATAACCACTCTTTATTGTGTTCCAAGGCTCTTTTAACTTTCAGATAGTTCATCTCTGTGTCGCAAGATGTCCAAACCCTTGTTTTTTATTTTCACCTCATAATGGTGGTTCAAGCCCTGGAGTATAAAACACTGCTGTGAACTTAGGAGAACATGCAAGTCCTAACTCGTTTCAGTAAATGTCCTAACTAAGGTCCTTTGAGAAACAGATGTGGAAAGGTTTAGATTAGAAAGGCTGATAAGAGCACATTTAAAGCATGGTGAAGGCAGTAGTTACCAAAACCAGAGGTGGGAGGTGGGGGCGGCAGTTCATGGATGTGTTCTTTCAGGACAGTTTCCTGCCTGATATTAAGCTCCATGGGCTCACAAAGCTAACATCTGCTACTTTGCACCACTGCAGTCCTAAATATAGTCAATATTCCAAGAGGTGTGTCTGTATGTGCAGTCTTGGAGCCCAGATCTGTTCTCTGTGCTGTCATTAAGTCGTACACATTCAGCATTAGCCCTGGTTTTCGTTCTGTGCTCCTCTTAGTTTACTAGCAGGGTTTACTTTAGCATTTTCTGTATATTTGTTTTTAATATTCCCCTCTGAGGCTTGTGCATTTATTTTATACTTATGCGAGTACTTGATTGCATTTCAAAATTATGTTTTTTCCCCCCACAGTCTGTTCGGATCTGTCTGCTGCATCTTCTCTCTCTGTGTAAACCCAAAGGTCTCTGTGCATATGCAGACGCAGCTCAGGCACAGATACCTGGCTCCTCCTCGTTTAAATACCTTTGACTGGTACCACTTAATGTGGTTTTGTGGTGTATAAGGCAAGGGTTTACTTGAACACACACAAAACAAAGGTGTTAGCCCTATATTTATAAATAATTGAATTTATCATGGAGACATCATCTAACGCCTTATATTGCTAACTCAAAGATGGTTTATTTTTGTCTTAAAATGTCAATTACATATTTACACACCAATTATTTCTATTTAGTAAATTAAGGCTGTTTTATTCTGACACATTTGATCATCTAAAATGTCATAATACTGTGTTGTAGAGTTTTATTCTGTTTCTGGCAGTATAAAGAAGTTGAAATTAATGTCCTCGCTGACTTGTCAGTGCCTGCTAATTCAGAGATGGCAGAAATGTGTTAAAATATATTCAACCTACAATATTTATCTTGCTTTGCACTTAATTTGTTTCCCTTTGACTGTGTTGCAAAATACCAAGTGTACATAAAATAGTGAATAAATAAAACAAAAATAAATGATTTGTCTACATTCATTGACCTTTTGTACATTCATTTCAAAAAACTGTGAAATAAAACACAAAATATGATGCATTCAGAGGAAGAGTTTAGTCATATTTTTATCACTGTTCATTTTGAAATAAGCTACCCTGGATGTTTTTAGATACAAATTTGTGACTTGTTTGGGTTTTTTTTTTAAAAAAAAGTGTGTTATTGTTTAATATTTAGCTTACTGTAGCCCTATGAAAGCACATGGAACTAGGTGCTCTACACAAAATAGATGCTTCACTGCCTGAAAGGGTTTGGATCTAGGTACAGCACAAGAGACAACAGATGTGTATAGACAGAGGGGATACAAAGGGGAATGTGGAGATTACAGTGTACTAAGAGAGACTTCCAAGAAAAAAAAAAAAAACAGTTGAATTTCTTTCAAGAATAATTTCCTACTCTAGCACAAATTATGTTACCATAACGTATTTCTTAATCCCTTTAATTATATAGATTGTGATATAATTGTGTTTAAATGTTGTGGAACTTAAGTAATACAATAAACTCTAAATTTAGTAAAGATGTTACAGAGTTCTGCAGCTTTGAAAATGGGAACCAGGAGGGGACAGATGGTCAGTTGGACGTGACTTGTCCAGAACAACTCAAGTATTGAATTGGAAACAAGGAACTGCTTTGCTAGACTTCGTCCTCCTTTTTCATTAATTATCTCAGAAGTTTGTTTATTGGTTCAGAAATTGATGTGGATCTGATCAGTGACCATTTTCTTCTAGACCAAGTTTATTAAGTGTTGGGTTTGTCTGATAATTGTTCAAGACAACACTCCTACTAAAGCAAATACAAAGCTTTGAGTTGTTTTCTTGCATCACTGAAGAAACTTTTATTAAGTCTTTTGATTTCCAGCACATACCAAAGTGTTCTGCTTTTTACCGAAGTGTTCTGCTTTTGTATCACAACTTTGCCTCAGGCCAGTATCGTTTCCAACGTGCTAAGTACAGTTTCAGTCTGTGTCATTTCTGACTGCCCTGTTTCTGAGAGATACCTGTTTGCTGCTTTTACGGTATTAAAAATTCACACATAAACCTGAAAATTGTCAGGTTCCTCTGTGTGGCACTTCTGATCGTGCAAATGGCTTCAAAAACACAGCTAAAGCCAGATTTCAAAATATTTCAGGATTTCCAGACTTTAATGCCCGAGACTCTGTAACACACTTCATTACATTATTGTTTGGCAGGAGTGCATTATTACTTGGGGAAGGGAAAGCAGTTGTGTGCTCTCTGTACTCACGTCGTTTTATATGTCCAGAGGGAGGGAGGAAAGTTTAGTGTTCCGTGAAAACATTTGAAAAGGTGAACTTGTCTCTGTTCCTTTAAGATGCAATTGGCAATCTTTGTTGAATTCAAACAGAACACTGTAGGTCTGATACCATGCATGCTGTGATTGCTTATTCACTGCTAAAATCAAATATCATCATACATGGTGCAGGCATTTATTATTACAAACAGATTTTAATGTGATGCTTCCCCTCACAGCTTTGAAGAGCTAGAAATAAAGATGCTCTGGCATAGTGACTGTGCAGTTTTGAACTGACAGATATCATTAGGAGTTAAAATAAGTGCAGCAGCATTTTTGGAACAAGGTCGCATCCATCTCCCTGGATGCAAGTGCACAAACAATTTAAGTTCAAACTTCCGGCCGATAGGTCTGCAAGTGCAGTTGGAGCCCAGTGGTACAGTCCACATAGTTCCTTTGTAAAAAGGGTAAATTATGTTTAGAATTAGCCTTGTTAACTGGCTACAAACTCAGGACTTGAACAAAATAGTCTGTATTTAAAAACTACACTGAAGGTCACAGAAAGATGTGAATGACATTACACTTAGGTTATTTTTTCTACTGCTTGTATCCCATAGTAAATGTAATGATTTGGGCAGCTGTTTAGCACAGGAGGCCTCTCATAGAAGGGTCAAGAGCACCTTGTCTAAATTAGTCATTGTAGCAGTTGCTAAAAATCATCAAAAGCAGCTCAGAGCTAATGAAAACTGAAATGGGAATTAAAATAAAAGGTTGCGCTACATCTAAGAAAGTGTGATTGATGCAAGCAATTCTCATTCTTGCTTCGAGATACTTGCTGAAGAGGGGTGGGTCTGGTGTCTGCTATCACTTCCCAGCAGCTGTTCCCAGGATGCTGCTGGTGGGAGCTGCTGTTTCCTTGCAGTGGCTACAGCAAAACCTCAGAGTACCTACACTGCTTAACTGAGCATTTTGAAAACCTGTAAAACGAGTGGGCTTTGGGATGAGCTGTAGAGAGCTTACTCTGAGGTATCTGTTCAGAGAGATCTCTACTGCGTTTTCGCAGTCACTTCTGTTAGTAGTTGCAAAGGGTTTGTGTGCAAGATTATCTGACCATCATATGGAGAGTTCATTGAAGGTGATGACACATGATTTTCAGCATTTGCATATTTATTTTTTTCCATGCAATGCATTGATAGACTTGGTAGGATGCTTTGCAGTAACTTTCATGCCTCCAGCAGGCATCTTTCTTCAAGGACTGCAACCACTGACTAACGTTGAGCATAAGATACTAATCTTTTTTTAAGTGATTGTGGAAGGGAAAAAAAGTGGTGGATAGGTACAGAGCCTTTGGGTGGTCAGCCTGGATGGTGATGCTGTCAGTGCTGTGCCTGCCGGTTGGTCTGGGGATGAGTTACTAAACAACTTGGAATTTATTTTCCATCTGTGTGTGATCAGATAATATTTACTGTATCTTGTACTGATGAAATTCGTGGAGAACGTAAATGTTATGCAAGAGTAACTCATTATCTTTGGATTGGCTAGGATTTGGAAGAGCAAAATACAGTGGGTACCGATCAAACCTAGAGATCTACAATGCTGCTCTGATTTTTTTTTTTTTTTTTAAATATACTTTTAAATAATTCAGTCTTCAGAGAATGACAGCAGCTTTCATGTTAAAATATTGATCCATGGATGTTCTGCTGCTCTCCAAAAGATGCTTCCGCATCTGTGCCTCCACTGCTCAAAGTGGCAGATCTTCAGAAAGGAAGCACAGATCGAGATTAATGATCTCCAGCTAATGTCAAGAAGTCAGTTGCGAGGGATTGGGGTGATCACCCACCTGTTTGCATTTTCCTAAATACATAGTCCTTATGCAGTTTTTAAATCTTTCAGTTGGCAGGAACTGGACCTGAACTCTAGCAGCTGGAGCTGCCATATTCAACTGTGGCTCTGGACTGGAGAGGTTTAGTGCCACACATTAGCAGATGGATCACCTTTGTGCATGCAGTTGATTTGTGGCGTGTATCATACCATACTTTCAACGCTACCACTGTGTATCATCTAAAATTGTTGTGGTGGTTTGACCCACAGTGGGACCATGTGGTCCTGCATTCACTCCCCCAACCCAGTGAGATGGGATGGAAGACACAACATAGGGACATGGGATTAGGAATGAAGGACAGGGACGGCTCACTCACCAGTTATGGTCACAGGGAAAACAGACTCAACTTGGGGAAGAAAAATCGATTTAATTCATTGCCATTCATCCGAGTAGCACAGTGAGACGTGACAACCACATCTTACACCACCTTCCCCCACCCCTCCCTTCTTCCCAGTCTCAAATCACTCCCCCCACAGTGGCATAGGGTACAGGGAATGGGGGTTACAGTCAATTCATCTCTGCCACTCTTCCTGGCATGAAAGTCAAGGAACAAGATGTTCCAGAGCAAGCTTCCCATGGAGTCACAGACCTCTTTGAGCTCACCTCCTGGCTCCAGCATGGGGAGAAACATGGGCTGCAGACTCACCCCCCACTCTGGGGGTCCTTCCCTGGTCTGGCAGTGAGCAATTCTCAGGGTCTCAATTCCAGTCACACTTGCCCTCAGGCTCAGCTTATATGCTCCAGCATGGGGCTCTCCATGGTCTACACATGGGTCTCTGCTCTGACGTTGGATCTCCATGGGCTGCAGGGGACTTTGTCTTCTCCTACTCCATACAGTAGAACTGTCTCTTTCTTTTCCTCTGACAACAAAGCTCTCTCTGTGTCTGTCCTTTGTTTTGGCTGATGGTCATCTTTTGTTCAGGTCACTGGCCTCTCCTCCAGGTTCTTTCCACCTTCTTCTTTTCAGGACAGTCCTTCCCCTGACAAATATGGATTCTCAGAGGCATTTCTCTAGTGCTCATTGGCCCAGGCTGGGCTGGGGGGTCTCTGCCTTGGAACCAGGGGAGCTTTTGCTCTCACAAGGTGGCCCTTCCCCCACTACCAAAAAACCCCCACACACACAAACCCAACACAGTTGTTGAATGCAGTTTTATTAATAAGGAGATTTTTTTCTTAAATGCTGTCAGAGACTAAGTGAAAGTGAACACTCTGCAAGAAAGAAAGCACACTACCTTGCTCCCTAGGATTTAGTTTTCCTCAGAACAACACTGTCTCCTTATAAAAACACTTTTCCCCAGAAGTCTCCTACAGATTATGAGCTTAAATTTGGAAAAGTGAGGGAACTCCAGCTCTTTCTTGCTGTCTACCAGCCAGTTAGTGTGCGTCGTAGCCCTGCTCGCACAGAACAGCAGGATCTGTCCGGGGAAGGCAGAGAGGCCATTCCCTCTGGTGAAAAAATAGCAATGCTGTATTTTGTCTCAAAACTAACAAATGAGAAAAATGGGCCAGGTTCACTCGGGATGCTCTTCTGTGTTGGGTAACAGGTTGGGATTGTGGCATTTTGATGAAGCTGTTACTCATGTTTTGCAGCGCTCACCGCTGCCTCTAAGGACTCTTGCAAACTCCACAGTGTGTCCTTCTTACCCCAGACTCTCTGGACACTGCTGAATTTGATCTTAAATAGAAAGCGTTTGGGACATCTAAACAACAGGGCTTCCCCCTGCCTGTAACAGCCCGTGGCTGTGGGTTTAGGTTGTGTGTCTGGTGTCAGTCAGGTGCTGAACACCAACTGCAGATAACCTGATTTGACCTGGTAAGCGGTAGGTTCAAGTCTGGTGGTAGAGCATGACTAGAATGTGGGAACCCTTTGGTTCAGAGCGAGGGGAACTGAAGGTGCAGCAGAGGCTGGGTTACGTGGTGGTACTCAGGGTGAGCCCCTTTCTGCCCTTGGCTGGAGCTGTAGTGGCAGGAGTGTGGGAGTCACCGTGCTGGGCCAGGCAGGGAAGAGGGAGGTGGATTTCAGCCTTGTGGGTAGAGCCTGTGGGAAGTGAAGTGACATCTAACCTACCCCTATAGATACGTAACTTAAGGTGGCCTGGCCCCTGCTGTGGCTGGGCCTGTGTTTCTGAAAGGTGGCAGCACAGAAGCCACAGGGACCAGCTGCCCCTCCATAGCTCCTGTGCAACACCTCCCTCCTGTGATTGCCCACACAAGGTGTGTGGGCAGGCTGGGTTGTCCATCCTCTTTTTTGCCCAATTCAAAGGGCCAGACATGCATAATTTTAGTAAGGGACTGCTTAAGGTAAGGGCCTCGATTCCAGCCAAAATTAAAATGCCTCATTTAGGATATGATTTATATACTGAGGGTGTTCAGCAAAATTAGTATGCAAAAGGTCAATGTTATCCAGCTCCCCAGACCTATTAGCAAATAAATCAATCTTTACTTATCTGCTGGTTTAGGAAGGGTCCCTGAAACAAAGCCAGCTTTTCCCTTTAGAGGCTGAACCTTCATTGCAGCTTTCTGCCTATTGTCAACAGAGCCATCTCCACAGCCATGACTGACACAGGCTTGGTCTGTAGTGGAAGGTGTAGCCACTGCTTACCTTTCCAGTTCCAGCTGTATGCAGAGTATCTTATTTCTGTTATCTGAACAGGTCCACAATTGATGTTCAGCTGGAAAAGAGGTTATTCTCTCCCATATCTGCTCAGTGCTCCAGTATTGGCTGTCTGTGGTGTGAAGAGCTCTGTGCAGAACGCTCATTTCTTTCTAAAACTTAATCTTTCATGGGTTTGTTTTGTTTTGTTTTGTTTCAGCTCAATTTGCTTGTTGAGTTAGCAAGAGACTCTGAGATCGTGATATGTCACTTATCTGTTTTCAGTGCACTGAAGTCTGCTGTAGCAGAATGTCTGAATGGCTTGGGTTCTTGATATGCACAATATTTTAACATTCTCAGCACCTACTTACACAGCATGGCAAGCGGTAGTTACGAAACCAGGAGCACTGAAATAAACACAAGATGTAAACCTGTACGGTCTCGTCAGTGAGTGCTGCTGCTGGGGTCCAGGTCCTATAAAGAGCCGAACCCCTAGCAGCTCTCAGGTGGCTTGGGGAGAGTGTCGTGGTGTTGGGTAGAGAGAGCACCCAGCCAGCACCAAATGGCCCTGTGGGAGACCAGAGCTGTCTCTGGTTCTCTGTTCCTGGAGCTTGTCCAGAGAAGGGCAACGAAGCTGGTGAAGGGTCTGGAGCACAAGCCTTATGAGGAGCAGCTGAGGGCACAGGGGGTGTTTAGCCTGGAGAAAAGGAGGCTGAGGGGACACCTTATTGCTCTCTACAGCTACCTGAAAAGAGGATGCAGACAGATGGGTGTCAGTCTCTTCTCCGAGGTAACAAATGATAGAACAACAACAACAAAAAAAAATGGCCTCAAGTTGCTGCAGGGGAGGTTTAGGTTGGATATTAGGAAATATTTCTTCACTGAAAAGGTTGTCAAGCATTGGAACAGGCTGCCCAGGGAAGGTTGAGTCACCATCCCTGGAGGTATTTGTGTAGGAATGGTGCTTAGGGACATGGTTTAGTGGGCATGGTGGTGTTGGGTTGACAGTTGGACTCAATGATCTTAGAGGTCTTTTCCAGCCTTAATGATTCTATGAAATGGTGGGGGTTGGGTTCTTTTTTTTGGGAGGCCTTTGGTGATAGGCTGGCACCTGGGATGATTTGACTTCAGCAAGAACAGAAGCCATTTGGTGAAACAGTGGGGTTTGAGACTCCCTCCAGAAGAAGGGAGCCAGGTGGGGAAGGCACTGGCTGAGGTGTGCAGTGTC
>NW_010332685.1:0-321 GCF_000700745.2 Antrostomus carolinensis | reverse complement strand
GCATGGCTTTTTCTGGTTATCCAACTTGGTGGTGCAGAGCTGGAAGAGGGGTTGCCACTCGGTGGGACAGGACATGTACCCAAGCCTTGCGCTTGCTGCAGGATGGCAAATCACATCCTCTCTCTCAGCCTTTGGGTGCTTGCAAATAAGCTGGGGCAGTTTGCTGGGTTGTGGGGTTTTGGGGGTTTTTTTGTTGGTTTCTTTGGTGGTTTTTGTTTGCTTGTTTGTTTGTTTTCTCCCAGCCAGACACCTGGAGAAGCAGCAGGATTTTGCTGCTCCTGTGTGTGTTTAAAAAACAAAACAAAAAAAACCCAAAAAACC
>NW_010332684.1:11085-13635 GCF_000700745.2 Antrostomus carolinensis | reverse complement strand
AGTGCAAGAGGAAGGAAACTCCATTTTTCAGTGCCTGGAGATTTCTCACTGCACTTTACTGGAGCTGCTGGTCCCAAGCATAGAGAAAGCTCAGATCATGGCATATTTTATTAACCAACGTGTCTCATAAAATGAATTAACTGCTTACAGAAATGCAAATAAAAATCAAACAGCAAAGTGCAAGAGGAAGGAAACTCCATTTTTCAGTGCCTGGAGATTTCTCACTGCACTTTACTGGAGCTGCTGGTCCCAAGCATAGAGAAAGCTCAGATCATGGCATATTTTATTAACCAACGTGTCTCATAAAATGAATTAACTGCTTACAGAAATGCAAATAAAAATCAAACAGCAATGTGGAAGGTGTCCCTGCTGATGGCAGAGGGGTGGGAACTGGATGAGCTTTAAGGTCCCTTCCAACCCAAACCATTCTATGACTCTATGATTCTAATGTCTTTAATAACATGCTTGAACTTGGTCAGCCCTGAATTGGCCAGGCAGTTGGACCAGGTGATCATTGTAGGTCCCTTCCAACTGAAATAGTCTAAATAATGTCAAAAGAAACAAAAAGCTCACGCAATAATCCCGCTCAATATGAAAACTATCAGCAGTGTTATTAATAACTTGCATAAATTATATATATAATCCCACTCACTATGAAAAATATCAGCTGTGTTATTAATAACTTGCATAAATTATATTATTTTATTTTTATATATATATATAAATAAAATATAAGGAAATTATATATCTTTTCTTGCTAATGATAACAGCCACTATAGTAAGAATCACTACCGAGGAAAGCTAAATATCCTCTTAAACACACACAAAAAAGGCAAATAAATTCTTTTGAGTGCAGTAGATGTAGAAAATTGTGTAGAAACCCTGAGATATATCACACATCTTACAATCCACATCATTTACCGTGTGAGTAGTATCAGCGTAATTACGCACTGTCCTCTACAAGCAGTTGGACAAAGGGAAATATCAAAGGGATTTCTAGATAATTATTTCATCTGAGTGCAATATTCTCAGTACCAGGCCTGGATCTTCATCATATCTTGCAGAATGTTGAGCAACATTGGGATAAAAATCTTGATCACCACGGTTAGTGCTACAAAAATCAACTGTATTTTATAACTACGGCTTGTAACTGAAGAGCAGAAGTGAACCATTAACCTTCCCAGGAAATCCTGCTGCTAAAATAATGAAACAATGTAAGATATGAGGGTTGAGTGATGAGAAAATCTTCTGATATTTTGAGTCTTTCTGGAAAATGCAAAAATCAAACACAGCAGAAAGCAAAAGGACTCTGATGAATATTGAGATTCCGCAAGCAAAAGACATTAAAAAACTATTCTTTTGGTTCTTATCGGCTGTAAAAAGATTCTGAGTGACCTTAAACAGGGAAAGGATTTAATTATCCCAGAGAGGGAAAGATTTTGCACCATTTAAAAAGAGCTTTTTAAAATCAATGATAAGCTCCTGAGCTAAAATTATTGTTAGAAATATTATCTGTATATTTGCACCAGCTCTTAAAACAATTAGTTTTACTTCAAGGAACAGGAGCACTGACCAACACCAGCTTCATTACAAGAAACTCTTGATGACCCAACTTTCCACCAGCACCCCCAAGTCCTTCTCAGCAGGGCTGCTCTCCATCAGTTCTTCTCCCAGTCTGTGCACACCCCTGGGATTGCCCTGACCCAAGGGCACAACCTTGCACTTGGCCTTGTGGAACCTCCTGAGGTTCTCATGGGCCCCCGTTTCAAGCCTGTCCAGGTTTCTCTAGATGGCATCTTCCATCTGCTGTATCAACTATTAAGATGGTCATCAAAAGAGTACAGAAAAACTTTAATATTTATTAGAATTGGAAAAAATTCCCAAGTAGAGCAAAACCCCATTTACTCAAGGTGTGATGAACACAAATGAAATCACCTACAGAGTCTCAGCCACCTTCAAGAAAGATTTTCAGGCTGAGGCAGATGGCATTAGATATTCCTCACAAATACAAACCCCCAGGCAATGAGGTGGAAGAGGACACAGAATCACACAGGGACAGGAGGCTTTGATCTGCTGTGCTGTTTGTGGAGCCCTGCGGAGAAAACCCAACCATCGCAGCAGGGACGCCAAGGGATGGATCAAGTCAGCTGCCCACAGAAATATTCTTTTTTTAAAGAAATATGATGTTCAAATGATCTGAATCACATCACCAACAGTAAAGGTGTCCTTCTTAAAAATTCTAATAGCAAGTGCCTAAATGAACAAGTCCAGAGGAGGCCACGAGGATGATGCCAGGGCTGGAGCAGCTCTGCTGTGAGGACAGGCTGAGAGAGTTGGGGCTGTTGAGCCTGGAGAAGAGAAGGCTCCAGGGAGACCTTCTAGTGGCCTCCCAGTAACTGAAGGGGCTCCAGGAAGGCTGGGGAGGGACTTTGTCCAAGGGCAGGGAGTGAGAGAACAAGGGGTGATGGCTTGAAAGTGTCAGAGGGGAGATGGAGCTGAGATGTGAGGAAGAAATTGTTTGGTGTGAGGGTGGTGAGCCAGTGTCCCAGG
>NW_010332684.1:0-10966 GCF_000700745.2 Antrostomus carolinensis | reverse complement strand
TGAGCTTTAAGGTCCCTTCCAACCCAGACCAGTCTGGGATTCTCGGAAATTCAGATTAATGCCTAGCGTCACCTCTCTGTTAATCCACTTCAGTGCAGCACAAGTGCTGATGCCATCTCAGTTCTGCCATTTTTTTTTACTCTGGAGTAGCCATGCTCACATCCATTGAAGAAAAAGCAAGATCAATATTTCATAAATAAATAGGAGAATCATAAAATTGTTTGGCTGGAAAAGACCTTAGAGATCATCGAGTCCAACCGTACTTGTCCCCGACTAACCCATGTCCCTCAGCACTGTGTCTACACGACTCTTCAATCCCTCCAGGGATGGGGACTCCACCACTGCCCTGGGCAACCCCTTCCAATGCCTCACAACCCTTGCAGCAAAGAAATTCTTCCTCACATCCCATCTCAACTGCCCTGGCCACAACTGGAGCCCATTTCCTCTTGTCCTGTCCCTTAGTCCTTGGTTGAAAAGACACAATATTTGTAATATTGTTTCACAACAAACTAGTCAAATTTTAGCCAATTGAGTAAAAGTTCCTCTGTTAAAACTTCCTTTGTAAACTGTTAGTAAGACAGAGAGAAATCTTCATTTCTGTGCATTTTTTTTTCCCCCAAAACAACTATATAGCAACTAAAAACAAATCCCCACTTGAAGTGTCCTCCTCATGGTCTTCTCCAGGTTTGGGTTTTTTTTCCTTTTTAGATTTTTTTTCCCAGTGTCCTGTGCAGAATCTGAAGTTTTCAGACAGAATTAAATGAAACAAATAGGGTTGATGTGAATGTTAAAAATCACACGAGAGAAGATAATTAAAAAATAATGAGAAATAATAATAAAACGTATTAAATAATAATAATAATAAATAAAGATAAATAAAAATGAAAAATAAAAATTAAAAATAACTTTAAAAAACATAATTAAAAAAAGTAAGTGCACGTAACACAACAAAGTGTACAGTACAGACCATTCCTGCAGGGGTTGATGGAGGGATGGGTTGACCTTGGAGGTCTCTGCCTTCATTGACTTCCATACTTGTGTGAGGCTCATTAAAGGCTCCAAGTACAAAGCATCAAACACTTCAAGGAAAAGTTGGTCTCCATGGGAATAGAGGACAAACTAAAAATAACTCTTAAGATGATGTTTTAACAATTTTGCAGGAGATTGTCATGGCAATGAAGAGAGTTGTAACCTGTTGTCATGATAACCAAAGTTTGAAATTAATGGGAAAGCATTTCTCTTCCACTTCATCTTTATTCATAACGGGTCTAACATCCACGATGGGAGAATTACACGTTCTTGCCCGTGAGGAACCAGACAGCTGGGGAGAAGCAAGGGAGGGATAACACACTCCCTACTTAAAAAATGCAATTTTAAAAATCCTCAGCTAAACTGGAGGTACCCATAGGATAGAAAAGAATCTAGAGATGAAAATGTATGGGGAGATGCGTGATGCCTTTTGGAGGGAGATGGTCTCACAGAATCACAGAATGTTGGGGATTGGAAGGGACCTCGAAAGATCATCCAGTCCAACCCCCCTGCCAGAGCAGGAACCTCAATGAGATCACACAGGAAGGCGTCCAGGCGGGTCTTGAATGTCTCCAGAGAAGGAGACTCCTCCCCCTCCCTGGGCAGCCTGTCCCAGGGCTCCGGCACCCTCACTGGAAAGAAGTTTCTTCTCAAGTTGAAGCAGAACCTCCTGTGTTCCAGCTCACACCCATTGCCCCTTGTCCTACCATTGGGCATCACTGAGAAGAGCCTGGCTCCATCCTCCTGACATTCACCCTGAACATATTTATAAACATTAATGAGGTCACCCCTCAGTCTCCTCTTCTCCAAGCTAAAGAGCCCCAGCTCCCTCAGCCTTTCCTCAGCAGGGAGATGCTCCACTCCCTTCATCATCTTTGTGGCTCTGTGTTGGACTCTCTCCAGCAGTTCCCTGTCCCTGTCTCCTCTGCTCTTCAGTGCTGAGATAATGTTATCTTTACTATGGGACAAGTAGCAGAAATGTTGGCAAGGAGCAGGCAAGTCACTGACAATCACAGAATCACAGAATGTTTTGGGTTGGAAGGGACTTTTCATCTAGTCCAACACCCCCGCAGTGAGCAGGGACATCCTCAGCCAGGTTGCTCAGGGCTCCATCCAACCTGACCTTCAGTGTTTCCAGGGATAGGGCTTCTACCACCTCTCTGGGCAACCTGGGCCAGTGTCTCATCACCTTCAGTGTAAAACATTTCTTCCTTCTATCCAGTCTGAATCTCCTCTCTTTTAGTTTAAAACCATCACCCCTTGTCCTGTCACTACAGTCCCTGCTGAAAAATCTGTCCCCATCTTTCTTACAGGTCCCCTTCAGGTAGTGGGAGGCCACTAGAAGGTCTCCCTGGAGCCTTCTCTTCTCCAGGCTGAACAGCCCCAACTCTCTCAGCCTGTCCTCACAGCAGAGCTGCTCCAGCCCTGGCATCATCCTCGTGGCCTCCTCTGGACCCACTCCAACAGGTCCATGTCTTTCTTGTACTTATCCGTCCTATGTACCCGTCATCAGTCATTCATTTTACACCACTGCTTATCATTTATTTGCACAAGTTTCAGCATCATTTGAAACTTTTAAGATTTTATTTGATCTCAGTGAAGACATTTCCATGGTTGACAAAGAGAATAACGCAGCTCTTTGTTGAAGAAATGCCAGAAGAACAGTTAAAAGTAGGTGTTGGTGGCACCTGTGTCAGCAGGTCATTAAGATCATGGCACATGAAAAAATCACAGCATGTCCAGTTTCTCAAGACACTCAAACTAGGGGGAAAAAAAAGGACAAGGAACACAAGATCTCCAAACAGAGGGAGAAAGGGGCAGTAAGTAAATCAGTAACGTTGACTAATGACTGACAAGAGGTGAGGCAGGATGAAGAGGGGAAAGATCTCAGTCACCATCAGCTTCTAAAGGGAATAAATGGCAAACTGAAAACCAGCTGGTCTTTGACAGTCAAGGAGGACCCAAGAGACCTAATGAGGACTTGATGGCTGCGTTCTGTCTTCTCCATTGGGCATGCATGTGGTCCTGGAGGACTCTGCAAATACGTTCATCTTGGGGCCTACATAAGGGCAGATAATGACAAAACAAGGGGAAATGGGTTTAAGCTGAAAGAGGGGAGGTTTAGATGAGATATTAGGAAGAAGTTCTTCACTGTGAGGGTGGTCAGACACTGGAACAAGTTGTCCAAGGAAGTTGTGGCTGCTCCTCCCTGGAAGTGTTTGTGGCCAGGCTGGATGAGGCTTTGAGCAACGTGGTCTAGTGGAAGGTGTCTCTGCTGCTGGCAGGGGGGTTGGAACTGGATGAGCTTTAAGGTCCCTTCCAACCCAAACCATTCTGTGATTCTATGGTGTTGTGAGCGTGAAAGTGCGTCAGAATAAGCAAGAGGAAGATGAAGCACGTGTTGGGGTTTTTTTAGTGTCACCTTCCCCTTCTACATGTCTCACCTACATTTTGCTGGAGACATTGCAACAAGTTGCATGACATGGACAACCCCATCATCTTTGGAAACTGATATGAAATACAGAGTGTAATGCACGTGGACCCTCTTGTAGCCCCCATCACTTATAGCTAACTAGCAGAACTGACCTTCAAGGTTGGACACAGAAGCAGAAATACATTTCTGCTCTCTCCCTCCCATCAGACAGGGAGATGTCAACCACTCATTTTACACTTTAACTCCTTGCAACCAGTCAGGTGCTGGAGAAGAGATAAACTTACCAGGTTCTAATGCACATACCAAAAATCAAGCAACAAAAGGAGATCCCAACGTGAGGAGCACTGTTATCCTAAACTCTCCAAAGCCAGCAGAATTGAGTCATTGCAGCAAATGATCCCCCCACCTAAGATCTGGATTTATCTCAGATGGTTGCAAGAGACCTGAGAGTCCCCAACCTGCTGCTCCTACATTCAATGAGATGTTGTAGGTGGACACCATAGGCTCAAAGCCAAGCATGTCCTATTTAAAGACGACATAATGTCTTCACTACTGAAAAATTTCTCCGTTCACACTGGAATTCCTCTCATAGATAATTCTACTACTGTTTCCTTCACTGTTTTTAGAGGAGAAAAAAAATATTCTGGCAACAGAACGCCTGAACATTACACACACCTCTACCCACATCTTCAACACACAGCACAAAATGGTCCTCAACTCAAGAAATAGTTACTAATGTGAAATAAGAAGAAACTAGAGGCAAACAGAAGTTCAGATCCATATAGACTCGTCTCTTTCTGAATGAAACAACTCACTGTTAGGTTATTAAAATCTATTTTTTCCCCTATCTGATTTCATTTCTAGTTACCACGTGTTTTGCATCTCCTGGGAACGCCACCAAAATCGACGACTCCTTCTCCCTAGAGATGGATGCTCCTCTCTGCAATACATTAAGTTCTTAATGGCAAGAGAGCGCAACACCATTTCTGAGTGTAAATGGATGGCAACAAACCAAGCGTAAGGTTGGAGCTGCCCTTGGTTACTCACTAAAGACAAGTTCTTAACTATGAGATACAAAGGTCTTCACCCGTCGTTACTCCAGGGTTTCATTATAGAATCATAGAGTGGTTTGGGTTGGAAGGGACCTTAAAGATCATCCAGTCCCAACCCCCCTGCCAGCAGCAGGGACACCTTCCACTAGACCAGGTTGCTCAAAGCCTCAGCCAACCTGGCCTTCAACAATTCCAGGGAGGGGGCATTTTATGAAGTGAAACCATTTAGATGTGAACCCAGGGGAAAGGTTGATGGGTTGACAGCACCTTAGAAAGGACCCGTTGAGGACCAGCTTTGGAGGTGAACACGGCCAGAACTGGGATGATGGCCACAGGCTACTCTTCTTCTCTGAAATGTTCAAGTGCCGGGTTTCTTTCCCCAGATCAGTGCTAAGAGAGGATCTTGGCACGAGAAAGACGTGGATCTGCTCAAGCAGGTCCAGAGAAGGCCACCAAAATGGTCAAAAGATTGGAACACCTCTGCCATTGAGAAAGGCTGGGAGAGATGGGGTTGGTCAGCTCAGAGAAGAGAAGGCTTCAGGGAGACCTTCTTGAGGCCTTTCTATATAAAATGAGGGCTCATAAAAAAGACAGAGAGAGAGTTTTCACCAGGCCCTGTAGTGACAGGAGAAGGGGAAATGGTTTTAAACCAAAAGAGAGGAGGTTTAGATTGGACATAAGGAAGAATTTTTTTATGATGAGGGTGGTGAGACACTGGCCCAGGTTGCCCAGAGAATGTGTGGATGACCCATCATTGTAAGCGTTCAAGGTCAGGTTGGATGGAGCTTTGAGCAACCTGATCTAGTGGAAGATGTCCCTGCCCACGCCAGGGCTTGGACTAGATGTTCTTCAAAGGTCCCTTCCAAACCAAACCATTCTGTGATTCCATGCCAGGCTCTGATGCAGACATGAGAAGCACTCACAGAATTTCAGACAAGCAGTGGACAGCGGCTGCCTTTGCCCACCTAATGCAACTCACATCCCTCTCTGCCCACAGGAGACTGACCACCTCCACCCAACACATGCCTTCAGCTGGTGAACAGGTTGCCCAGGGCAGTGGTGGAGTCCCCATCCCTGGAGGGATTGAAGAGTCGTGTAGACACAGTGCTGAGGGACATGGGTTAGTCGGGGACTTGTCAGTGTTGGGTTCATGGTTGGACTTGATGATCTTGAAGGGCTTTTCCAATTGAGGCCATTCTGGGATTCTGTGACACAAGGAGCATCATTAGAACCAACACCAGCAGCAAGGACAGCCAGTTGATCTGTAAACACTGGGATCAGCTCCCATATGCTTCACTTCAAACCACAAGAAGGAACATCCACCCCATGAAGGAGCCCACCACAGTGACACGTCGGTAGGGTGGCTTGGAGCACAATGACACCGGCAGCAGAGACGGCCAAAACCCAGTCCCTTTGGTGGCAGAGCAATGACAACACTGACATTTACTGCTCTCATTCCTGTCTTCTGAAGGAGGCAAAACACACTTACAAAATTAAATCACTTCTCCATCAGCACATAGAAGAGAAAAAAAAGTGTAGTGACAGATGACACATAACTCATCGTGCCTTGACCTGCGGGGACATTTCAAGCAGCAGCACAATTTCCTCCCAGCTAAACAAAGATTTATTGGCTACTAGAAGCTCAATGGAGAAATCATGTTTTCTAAAGTCTCTGAAAAACCTACAGTAGGTAAAATACTCCCCCAGAGATCTCAGCTCCGAGTCACAGTGACCCACAGGGCTGATCCAGCAGTGTTCCACCACAAAGAGGTGCTGAGCACAGAGCTGATGGCCCGATGTGCTGACCAGAACAAGGACCGTGAGGACATTAAGGGCCACGAGGATGATCCGAGGGCTGGAGCAGCTCTGCTGTGAGGACAGGCTGAGAGAGTTGGGGCTGTTCAGCCTGGAGAAGAGAAGGCTCCGGGGAGACCTTCTAGTGGCCTCCCAGTACCTGAAGGGGCTCCAGGAAGGCTGGGGAGGGACTTTGTCCAAGGGCAGGGAGTGAGAGAACAAGGGGTGATGGCTTGAAAGTGTCAGAGGGGAGATGGAGCTGAGATGTGAGGAAGAAATTGTTTGGTGTGAGGGTGGTGAGCCAGTGTCCCAGGTTGGGCAGAGAAGCTGTGGCTGCTCCTCCCTGGAAGTGTTTGTGGCCAGGCTGGATGAGGCTTTGAGCAACGTGGTCTAGTGGAAGGTGTCCCTGCTGCTGGCAGGGGGGTTGGAACTGGATGATCTTTAAGGTCCCTTCCAACCCAAACCATTCTATGATTCTATGACACAAGCGCTTCTCAACGTCAGTAGAAACTCAGGGGTCAGGGATGGGGGAAGAACCGGTGGGGGTGAGAGGAGAAGAAGGAAAAAAAAAAGGCCGTAACACTAAAGAGTCTTTCAGGACTCATTTATTTGAGCAGTGCCAAGCCAACTAACTGATGCAATATTTTCTTCCTGTACTCTGAGCCAGGGCTTTGGGATCTAATAAATCATCGTTGGCCGCAGAGAGACATTAAAATTCTAACCCAGTACTGCATTAGATGAAACGAGGCCGAATGCCAGCGAGCGTAGGGAGAGGGAAAAGCAGGCACAGGAGCTTTATAACAACGATCTGAATACGTTTGCATATCAGCAATTCCCCCTTTCGCTTTTCCGACGAGGTTAAATCCGACGCCGACAGCAAAGCACAACAGATTAACGAAGCAGAGCTCAACCCCGTGCCATTTTGGCCAAGCTGTTCCTCATTAAATTAAAATGAAGATATTTAGAATCCCAGACTGGTTTGGGTTGGAAGGGACCTTAAAGCTCCTCCAGTCCCAACCCCCCTGCCAGCAGCAGGGACACCTTCCACTAGACCAGGTTGCTCAAAGCCTCATCCAGCCTGGCCACAAACACTTCCAGGGAGGAGCAGCCACAACTTCCTTGGGCAACCTGTTCCAGTGTCTGACCACCCTCACAGTGAATTTGGTATAAAATATAATTAAAAAAAAATAAAAATAAGACTTGATAATTTCCAGCTTGGGTACAAAGCAGAGAACTATGTCTAAAGCTTAGAAAAGTCTTTGAGGAGCTCGTAGCAGATCACACGTTTTCTGTAGGTACCGACTTCTGCGCATGGTGTAAAAAAAATATATAATTGTGAGCTGGGAGAGGAGAAAAATTCAATATTTAATCTCCAAACACGTTTCCAGAAGTCAAGCCGCAAAATTTTAATTTATTACCTTCAGAGGGTAAAAATAGAGCAAGTAGCTCACCAGTGATTTGTTGCTCCAGACAAAAAATCAAGGGGAGGGGGAAGGCGGGGGGGGGAAAGGCAGCAAAAATGATGGGTTTTCAGTGGCTCATGAGGCAGGATTGGAGGTTATTTTCAATCATCTAATTGAAGCACCTGGGGATTTCAGAGGTATTGAATGTGTGGTGTGTAAGTAGGAGCAGAAAAAAAAAACCAAGGGAGGAGGAGATGAATTTGAACAGCAAATGTCAGAAAAAATCGGTGGAAAAAGCCATTTATTTTAAGACTCGGTGAGATTTTTAACTTGGAACTGAGAGTTTCCGAGCAGCCGTGAGGTTTTTCAATGTTAGGAGATATTTTCATTTGGTTTTATAAACAACCCCCATCTCCAATTTACACAATGACAAGGTCACACTCCAACTTCACGGTGCCCATGGCAGAGGCTCCCAAAGTGCTCTGAGAAGAATCACTGACCCATTTAACGACTGCTGACGGGACTTCTGCCCACCAACGCTGGAGCTTTTCACCTCCAAAGGGAAGGATCTGATATTTTTTCTACAGTTGCTACCACTGGAAGAGAGACACCATGGCTTCATGGAAGGAGAGGTCCTAGACTGGAAATAAGGGGATGGAGGTCCCCAGAATAACAGCTCGGTAGAGGGGTTTCACAGTAGGAACATCATCCACAACAGTAGGTTTCTCAGCTGAGGAAAGTGAACATCCAGAGATAGTTATGAGTAGAGAGGAAATAATTATTGGGGTCTGGAAAGCAATAAGGACAAACTCTGCCCTGGTGAGGCCACATCTGGAGTGTTGTGTCCAGTTCTGGGCTCCCCAGTTCCAGAGGGACAGGGATCTTCTGGAGAGAGTCCAGTGGAGGCCACAGAGATGATGAGGGGCTGGAGCATCTCCCGTGTGAGGAGAGGCTGAGAGAGCTGGGACTGTTCAGCCTGGAGAAGAGCAGCCTGAGAGGGGATCTGATCAATGTCTATCAAGACCTGAACTGTGGGGGCCAAATGGATGGGGCCGGGCTCTTCTGGGTGGTGCCCAGTGACAGGACAAGGGGCAATGGGCACAAACTGGAACACCAGAAGTTCCAGACAAACTGAAGGAAAAACTTCTTTGCTGTGAGGGTGCCGGAGCCCTGGGACAGGCTGCCCAGAGAGGGTGTGGAGTCTCCATCTCTGGAGATGTTCAAACCCACCTGGACACTTTCCTGTGCAACCTGGTGCAGGGAACCTGCTTTGGCAGGGGGGTTGGACTGGATGTTTTTTCCAACCCCACCAGTCTGGGATTCTGTAAAATAAGTTTAAAATTTGATGTATGGCAAATCAAGTGTGACTTGACAATGTGATCTAGAGGCCTGGAGAACTGAAGTACCACAGAGATGATACCAAGATGGTCAGTGTGATCTTTGAGTGCCTATACAGAGGCTCCTTGTTGTTCAGCAGCGACGTAAAGGGAACATATAGGAAAATAAGTTTTAAATGGTATAAAACCATTTGCCTAGAGAAGCTGTGGCTGCTCCTCCCTGGAAGTGTTTGTGGTCAGTTTGGATGAGGCTTTGAGCAACCTGGTCTAGTGGAAGGTGTCCCTACTGCTGGCAGGGGGGTTGGAACTGGATGAGCTTTAAGGTCCTTTCCAACAAAACCACTCTGTGATTCTATGAAAACAACACAATCATGGTTACACCACAGAAAAAAGCAGCTGGCTTTTAGGAACCCACTAGAAACAAACAAAGCCACCAAAAAAAGAGTTTCATTCTTTGATATCCAGAGACTAAGAATCAAAACCAGGGGGAAAAAAATACATTCACCCATTTTCATACTGCATGTACATTTGAAACTCTAAATGGCTGATCAGAACATGCCTACGAGCTATGTAAGAGGGACCTTTTTAGGGCTCATGCTTAAAAATAAAGCTTATTTCTCCCCCAAGTGCATTAAGGATTTCAGATGATGTGCCAATACTCTACAGAAGTAGCCAACACACGAGAAAATTCTCTGTTCACCTCTTTTTTTCATCAGATGAAGGAGTATTTTCACCTTCAAAACATGTTTCCAAGGTCATCTCTTTGTTTCCACCTATATTTTGTTTTTCTTCTTCACCTTACACACATTTTCTCCAGCTCTCTTCAGTCTTAAGTCATTTAATCTTTTTATTTCTTTTCTACTACAGGGAAAAACACAAAATCAATATTGTAGCCAAGAAATGAGGCAGAGCATAAACCAGTTCCACGTCCCAACTGAGCACATGGGATTAAAAGGCACACAATGGGGTCATTCAGGAAAACAGAACATGAGGTTTGTTTGCTTTTAAGATCTGAGATGATTCTGTTTATTTACAACCCAGGGAAACTCAAAAAAGCATGTAAAATCTTATACAAAGAGTTACAAAACAAGGGGTGAAGGATGTTGAGTGAAGTTTCTATGAAACTCCTTGGAAGGTTGACGTCAGATGGATCGATCTCCAAACTAGCTGAGCCTACAAGAGTCTGCAATGAGATGTTATGATTTATTTTCTTCAAAAGAGCTTTACTACGCCTCCATTTCTAATGCTAAAAAGAAAGAATGAAACCTTCTGTCTTGAAACAGAATTTTCCTATGAGGACAGGCTGAGAGAGTTGGGGCTGTTCAGCCTGGAGAAGAGAAGGCTCCAGGGAGATCTTATAGCGGCCTCCCAGTACCTGAAGGGGCTACAAGAAAGCTGGGGAAGGACTTTTCATAAGGGCAGTTAATGACAAAACAAGGGGCAATGGGTTTAAGCTGAAAGAGGGGAGGTTTAGATGAGATATTAGGAAGAAGTTCTTCACTGTGAGGGTGGTCAGACACTGGAACAGGTTGCTCAAGGAAGTTGTGGCTGCTCCTCCCTGGAAGTGTTTGTGGCCAGGTTGGATGAGGCTTTGAGCAACCTGGTCTAGTGGAAGGTGTCCCTGCTGCTGGCAGGGGGGTTGGAACTGGATGAGCTTTAAGGTCCCTTCCAACCCAAACCATTCTATGATTCTATGATTCTATGAAACATGGGTGGATGCCACCCACACTTCTGTCTACCAAGACCTATTGTCCACAGCAACCTGCATCCATCCATAGGTTGAGTGCAGCAAGGTGACTTCCATGCTCATTGTCCAACGGTGCTGCCATTGGTAGGAGAACCACCCAAATACAACCTAAAGCTTTTGCACATAGAATCACAGAACAATTGGGGTTGGAAGGGACCTCAGGAGATCAT
>NW_010332683.1:0-18603 GCF_000700745.2 Antrostomus carolinensis | reverse complement strand
TGCAGAGACTGAGCTGAGCAGTAAGGAAAAAAGATCCAGAGTCTCGGAAAAGAAGATCAAGAGTCTTGGAAAGTTCGCCCAATTCAGCTGTTACCAGCAAGACCTTCTCAGAGGAAACAGTTTGTATTAGAGCCACTAAAATGGCCACAGTTTGTATTAGGGCCACCAAAACGGCCCTCATATCCACATCTCAGTGCTGCCACGAGTGGATTTTACTTGGCCCTGGCCAGAGTCCCAGGCACTGTTCTGGAAGAGGCTGTACTTCTTCAGGGCTCTGAAGCATCCCCGGGGGCCTCAGTTCCCAGCCGTGGTACAGCCAGCGCTGGAGTACTGCTCCCTGCTGTCCCCTCGGTAAAATTACTTGGCAGACCTCAGCAAAAATGGAGCACTGCTTGCTTATGCCATTAAAGTTCTTGCCAGAATAGCTTATACCACAAACAAAATAACTTGGACTAGCAGAATCACTTGTTGCCAGTGTTAGAGTCTAAGAGCTGCTGTTTTCAAGGCAGCAAAATATTGCCAGATTTACTTTTTTTAAATTTTCGAGTCCCATTCTGAACGACACCACTATGTGAACAAACAAAGACCTGGCCAAAGGCAGCTAAAATTTATCCTTTACAAGAGTTGTTTTCCAAAGCAGAAAACAAACTTAGCCTCTCAAAATGGCCCTGTTGAGGACTTTGCTCGCCCTGGGGTGCCGAGTTTGCTGGAAGCCTTTTTTCCTGCCTGATAAATGATGAATGGTTTTACCTACTACAAAGGACGTGGCATTGTTTAAGGTTTGATTCATCATGAGCTACCTGTGCAGCTCTGTACAGTTGGAAACCTAACAGTTGAGAGTGGTGTGCCCTAACAAAGACAAAAAGAAACAGTCTGAAATCACAGTATTGGAGTGGTCCTTCAGCCACCCCGAACCACCCTACCCTACTCATCGTTCCAGCCCTGCTCTGAGACACCGCTGTATGGGACATTGCTGAGACACAGTCTCAATAAGCCACTAACTGTGAAAATGACATTTTCTCTCCTGTTTTGGTAGAGCTGTTGATCCCAGACATGACTATTCGTCAAAAATTAGGGCTACAGGTTGGATTAGTTCTCTAAAGAGTGATCTTAAATAAAAAGTAAATATGCAACTAGGCAGTGTCCAGCTCTCCTCTACCTGAAATGCACCACCAGACATTCCAGTCATCAGCTTGAAATTTGTTGTTGTTGTTTGGCCTTGAGCACCAAAATGCCAACACAATTCACATTTTCTTATTTTCTGACAAAGTTCTTTCAAACAACTACATAAACAGGAGAACCAGCTTAACAGAGACAGCCGAGCCTTGTTACTTGAAAAAGTTGGCGGTCTGAAAAAGAGCAGGTAGGGGAAGGCGAGCTCCTTGCTTTAGCGTTTGTTGTTACTGATAACAGTAGTGAATAAAAATCAGACAAATGCATAATTTATACCGGCGGTGTCTGTTTGAAAAATGCCCCTTAAAGCTTTATAACAAGTCTACAACCTGATAATACAAACGGGAAATCAACTTCACTCATGTACAGAGAACAAGGCTACCTCAGGAAAACAGCTTCAGGCTTGTCCTCCTGTATGTGGTACAGCCCTTCCCTAAAACCACCCACTTTCCTCTTTAGTACCAAAACAATCCGTATCAAACCCAAAACTCTTGGCTGATGCTAATCTCGCTTTTCTGAATGCCAAACCTATCCATCCACTCGGGAAATGCACAATACAGAAATCCCAGCTGTTCTGTTTCCTATTAGCCAATCCTGCCCCCATTTCCAAGTAATGATTAACCAACCAACTCTCCAAAGCCTGTCCACTCAAGTCATAGCATCTTCTCATCTACCAGGAAACCACACAAGCGTGCTTAAAGGAGGATCATTGTGTATTTGAAGGGATCATAGAATCATAGAATGGTTAGGATTGGAAGGGACCTTAAAGATCATCTGGTTCCACCCCCCCTGCCATCAGCAGGGACACCTTCCACTAGACCAGGTTGCTCAAAGCCTCATCCAACCTGGCCTTGAACACTTCCAGGGAGGGGGCAGCCACAAATTCCTTGGGCAACCTGTGCCAGTGTCTGACCACCCTCACAGTGAAGAATTTCTTCCTAATATCTAATCTAAACCTCCCCTCTTTCAGTTTAAACCCATTTCCCCTTGTCTTGTCATTAGCTGCCCTTATGAAAAGTCCTTCCCCAGCTTTCTTGTAGGCCCCCTTCAGGTATTGGGAGGCCGCTATAAGGTCTCCCCAGAGCCTTCTCTTCTCCAGGCTGAACAGCCCCAACTCTTTCAGCCTGTCCTCATAGGAGAGGTGCTCCAGCCCTCAGATCATCCTGGTGGCCCTTCTCTGGACTTGTTCTAACTGCTCCATGTCTTTCTTATGTTGGGGGCTCCAGAACTGGACGCAGTACTCCAGGTGGGGCCTTACAAGAGCAGATGGGAAACTATAAAGCATCCTCAGCTTCTGATAAGTCTTTAGATTCTTTCCTTAGCTAAGACTACTCTGGGAAAAACCCTAAACACATGATAAGCGCATCTATTAAGCTTTCGTCCTCAATTTGAAAAATGGACCGACAAAATAATTTTAGAGAATCATGAGTGAGGTAGTTGCTTTTTTAGACTGAAAGATTTGCAAAGTTCATATTTATTTTTGGCCCTTTGGCTGATGAAATGACCTCCCTTTAGAATCTGCAAATATAAATAGAATGGGCATTTTAATGATCAGTTTTCACAAGCAAATATAATCCAGCGTCTCAGGCATTAATATATTTCCAAACCTGGCTGCAAGGGGCAGTTTTACAGCTGCTGTATTTCTGTAACATCCAAGTTCCCTGAAAATCCGAAGCATCTGATAGAGGTTACTGAAGTGTTATCTCTCTGAAATGCCATAAGGTGGCAGTGAATTGGAAAACTGGTACTATTTCTGGGTGGAACAAAGCTTTAAGGAGCTCAGTAGTGGTTGCGGGGGGGAGGCTTTTTTTGTTTGTTTAGGGTTTTTCATTTGCCTGTTTGCGTTTCACATATCACCGTAAACTTCAAATCCAATCATCTTAATCAGGTGCTGAACAGGTCTGCTCCAACATGTACCAGTAGACATGTTCCTGCACGAGGGAGGACCTCCTGCTTTTTCCTTTCTCCATTGCTTCCTTTTCGAGTGATCAGCATGAAGATTTTTCTCTTGCTTTTTTGTTTGCTTACCTTGCAGCTCTTACTGGGTCGTTCCAGCAGACGCTGCAGTGAGAGGGCAGGAGGGGAGTGTTTTATACCTCCGCGAGCCTGATAAAGGTGCAATCATTCAAGGCAGTTTTGAACTTTGATCCGCTAGTGAATCAAAATGGTATTAATGGATCTACCAGCCTTGTATCTAATTCCTTAATATTGCCAAGGGAATTATCCACGGAACAATTTAGTGAGATATTGTAATGGCTTGTCTCTTGTTTGATTGGCACAGTCAAACTCAATGGTGGTGGTTGAACTTTAACTTTTCTTTTCTTTTTTTTCTTTCCCCCAGTGGAAAATCAGAGATTATAACAGTGACAAATTTACTGACTGCCCAGGCGTTAATGATTAGACAATAAATCCTGAAAAGTGGTTTTGATTTTTTTCCCAGAACAAAATCCGAAGGAATCTATGTTTAGAAACATACCAGTTGCATTTATTTTTCTGAGCAGGACAGAAGTTTTTAATCCTGAGAACCCAGCATTTTGCAATGATTTCCTGTCACAAAATATGTCATCACCAAGAGTTGCTTCAGAGAACAGCTGATGTTTTGCTGATCTGGATGTGCGTGGGTGCACCTAGGCCTTGCAAGACTCCAGGTAGGTTTGCCAAAACCGATAGAGCCAAGTGGTCCGAGCAGTTTCATGTAACAGGAGCTATGGACAACTTCCATTTCCCAATTTTGCAGTGCAGTTGAACAAGCAGAGACACCACATACAGGTTCATGGCAACCTTGCAACACATGGAAAACATCAGTGACTCACTAAGCAGGCAAATGCATCCTTCTGTGGAAGTCCTCCCCACTCGTGTTCTGCATATCAGGTTTAAGGTTGGTCTTACCCAATGCCTCTTGAAAGAGGCAGCAAATTTCCCACCATGCCAGGAGAACATCTTGTTCAGTTGGACAGTTTCCCTTGCTCCAGCATTTGTCTGACCACACCTTCTTCATAAATAACCCTGGAAAACCACAGTGTCCAGAGCCAGAGAAGCTGTCAGTCTAATGAGCCTTTGACAAGTCTTCCAGACATTTGTTTTCTGGAAAGCAAAAATTATGCTTGTTTTCCTCAGGGGTTTGAAAGGGTTCAAATCTAGAAAATTATTGGGCTCTTCTGTGCGTATCATCTCCCTCATGTTAGATTCAGTCAAGCAGCCCAAGACTGACATCCATTTGCTTTCTATTTGTATTTTCCTGTGCTATCAGCAGGTCTGTCTTTCTGAAAAGGGAATACCAAGGAGCAGGTGGGTCCTTCCTACAGCAAATAGGAAGGAATTTAATTTTCCTACAGGAAATTAGAATGACCCCGTACCCCAGAGTTTACTGGGGCTCTCTGTACCACAGTGTTGGTGGCAGGACCCATAAATGTCCCATGCTTGCTATTTTCCTGCCTCCCCTATCAACTTCCAAACTGGCTGTTGAGGAGACTTTCTAAATAAAGAGTTAAAGCCAGCCTGATCCCTGAGGCCTTCAGTCCATTCAAGAAGATCTTGTAGGGCTAGGAAGCCTTAACTTAAGACAGGGGATTAGGATGACTCTGTAGCTGGGTCTTGGTAGACACATGGGAGAGGCATAGGCAGGGGAGAAGACGCAGGCTGGGTTTCCAAGCTGTCACCATGACCTAGGAGTTGTACAGGGAGCCAAACACCACAGCCAACAGAGGAGGTTTTTCTCCACTTCCTCCTTCAGACAGCTGGGGGATGTTGCACCGGGGTGATGAGGTTTACTGTGCCTTCTCACAAATACAGGAAGAGAATTTGCTGGTTCCTACTGAAATAGTTTTCGGAAAGAAAGCATTGCATACAGTGCAAGGTGCCAACAGAAGGAGAAAGGGCCGTTGGGAATAGATGTCTGCATCATCAAAGAGGCAAAGAAAGCAGCAACGTGCCTGGTGGAGCCTGCCTGGGATGCTGTCCTCACTGCAGGGCCTCCCTGCAGGCCCAAATTTCCATCCTTGGCTGCAATGAAATGCTCATCCACCTCTTGCTGTCACAGCTGCTTTTACCCTGCCTGAAAGTAACTGCATGGGTACAGGTCTCCCCAGGACAGCCGACTCCCTGGGGGAGAAAGGGGACAATAGTGCTTGGTGGGTTAGAGCCATTCTTGATATCTGCAAGGCAAACTGTGGGGAGTATAATACACTCACATCTGCAGAGAGGAACAATTGCTCTGCAATACACAACGTATAGCAACAGGTTGACTAGAGCTATGAAACCCTGGTTATTCTACATATATCATCCACAGCAGTGAACTTGCACTGTTGTTAAACCTCTTAACTTTGAACCAGGGAGTCTTCAGTTTACAGCCTGGAATTAAAGATGGTGATTCTCCTCAGAACCTGGGAGAAAACACACAGTTAATTATGAAGTGGCCAAAAATGTAACAGTATTTGACTTTTTGTTCATTGAGCTTTTGCCAAGCGCTGTAATTGATTTAATGATTTCTGTCCCTGGCTGCTCACTAATCATCATCGCACACTACTTCCTTCATCTTTGGCTTGCAAATGGTTACTAATTGTTGCTGCATCTTGCATTGTACATCTGGTGTTGACAGCTGTCCTTGCCCTGAGATGGGGAGACAGCTGTTTTTAAAAGGAAGGCTCTCTCCCAAATCTCAAAAACATCTGGGAGAATGTGGCATTGAAACTGTTTTATCAAATATAAAAAATTAGCAAATATGTGGACAGGCAAGAGCATCTGCAAACACAAAGCTTGGAAGTAGGCACAGGAATCGGACTCACTGCTGTGTCTTTCAAACACGAGTCCTGGGTGTTTCCCATTAAAAATGCGGATTTCCCCTAATTTCATGTTGACTGCTTGATGTGGCAAAATCTTTTACACTCTGCACAACGGAGCACGCTTCCTAATTTGATCAGACTAACAAGCCATGCTGCTTTTGCTTCAGCCTATTAGACATAATTCAAAAGCCTTTCTACAAGGCAGGATTCAGGATCAGGCACCAAGATCTAACTTACTGGAGGTAAGAAACCAGTAGCATGAAAGCACCAAAAAGCCCTAGAAATCAATGGAAACAATTGCATTCCTTAAAAAAAAAAATAAATAAAAAAATCCAGAATCTCATTTCCTCCTGAACATTTTGTGACCACGATTGTTATGAGCAACCTATTTTTTTTCCCTCCCTGTTTATTTTGTGTATTTAACAGCACTGAGCAGTACAGTCCATTGTTTTGCTAATGGTCAACAAAGCTTATCTCCCAATCTGGCCCAGCTATGCTGTTCTGCAAGACTTGGATGAGCGCTGGTCTCAGAGCCTTCCAGAGGCTGCAAGCCAGCAGCAAGAGCAAAGCTGAACTCAACAAGGCATGTAAGGACACAGAAAGGAAACCGGTGAGCTTAAACAAGGTTAGCGTGATTGGAGCAGCAGTCACTCCAAAAGACGCCTGAGAAAAGAGCCTACAAGCAGAAAAAGCCTGGTAGGATTAACAACACCTTTTTTTATAAGGGAGTCATTTCAGGACATCTGACTTAAGGGAAGTGCTACATTTATTTATTTTTAATTGGACTGGATTTAAGCCATATCCAGCTGATGATGCCATTCTGAGTTCAGAGGGATATTCTCTTTGCCTCATAGCATGGGAGCAAGGGGATATGCAATTATCAGGAAAGGTGGCACTTTCAAAAGCAGTAGAAGAAAGTACTTTTAAATTAAGCAGTTATTGCATATGTTAGATACTTAAAGTAGGAGTTTTTTACTAGTCACTGGAAGGTGAGAGACCTCTCTCTCCAGGAGATGATTCTAGTTCTCAAGTGGAATTGGTCTTAAACTTCACATAGAGCACCCTCTCTTTTCTCCACACCTATGGAAGGATCCTAGAAATACCTGCCTAGTAAGGGGGCCCTGGGATAAGAAGCCTCCCATGAGGTGACAGGAAGATAGTTATATTTCTAACTGGACTCTGAAAGTCACTGCTGCAGGTTATCACTGATGGGCAAATACCTGGGTAATACTGACCACTGAAGTAGGTAGTACTGAAACCCTTGCATTTATTTTTTTTTTCCCCACATGAAGCATGTTGTTTGAATTAAAATAACTCTCTATCTCTATAGAGATGGCTATATAGCCACCTGCCAAGTATGGAAAGGTTTATAAGTGAAACATCTTGCCCTGACCACAATCAGGAATAAGACATTGGACTAGAAACCAGAGGCTGAGCTGTTTTGTATTCAAGGATCATATCCTTCAAGCTCAAGAGTGGTTCATCCTGACAAGAAGAAAATCAAGCAAAGGTGGCAGGAGGTGTGTGTAGAGGAAGAAGGAACTCCTGACTAAATTCTGACATAAAAAGGAAATGTACAAAAGGTGGAAGCAGGGGTAGGTGACCCAGGAGGAAGCCTTACAGGTGAGTGTCCCTCAGCAATCCCAGAGCCCTGAGCAAAGGGCCTGAAAGTGCTGAGGGAACTGGCTAATGTCATTGCAAGGCCTCTCTTTGAAGAATTGTGGTGGTCTGGAGAGGTCCCTGAGACCTGGAAGAAAGCAAATGTCACTCCTATCTTCAAGAAGGTAGATCTGGGAAGCTATAGTCTAGTCAGCCTCACCTCCATCCCTGAAAAGGCAATGGAGCAAGAAATCATGGAAACCCATTTCCAGGCACATGAAGAACAAGGAGGTGGTCAAGTGCAGTCAGCATGGACTTGCAAAGGGGAGATGGAGCTTAGGCAACCTGACAGCCTTCCACAGGAAGATGGCTGGCTCAGTGAATGAGAGGAGAGCAGTAGATGTGGTTTGCCTTGACTTTAGTAAGGCTTTTGATAGTCTTCCATAACATCCCCATAGACAAGCTGACAAAGTATGGGTTAGATCAGTGGACGGTGAGGTGGATCAAAAAATGGTTGAATGGTCAGACCCAGAGAATCGTGATCAGTGGCACAAAGTCCAGCTAGAGGCCAGTCACTAGTAGTATATCCTGTTACTAGGTCTTCTACTATTTAACATCTTCATTAATGATCTGGATGACGGGGCAGAGTACACCTTTGGCGCATTTACAGATTATACAAAGCTGGGAGGAGCTGATACACCAGATGGTGTGCTGCCATCCAGAGCGACCTGGACAGCCTGGGGAATTGGGCAGAGAGGAATCTCATGAAGTTCAGCAAAGGAAAATGCAAAGCCTTACACCTGGGAAGGAATAACCCCATGCACCCATACATGCTGGGGGCTCTGCAGGGAAGGACCTGAGGGGTTCTGGTGGACATCAAGCTGGCCATGATCCAGCAGTGTACCCTTGCAGCAAAGACAGCCAGCAACATCCTAAACTGCATTAGGAAAAGCGTTGCCATTAGGTCAAGAGAGGTGATCTTTCCCCTCTACTCAGCAGTGGTGAGGCCACACCTGGAGTCCTGCGCCCTGTTCTGGGCTCCCCAGTACAAGAAAGACATGGACTTACTGGAGTGAGTCCAGCAAAGGGCTACAAAGATGATTAAGGGACTGGAGCATCTGTCCTGTGAGGGAAGACACAGAGAGCTGGGACTGTTCACCCTAAAGAAGAAAAGGCTCATGAGAGATCTTGTCAGTATGTATAAATCCCTGGTGGGAGGGAATGAAGAAGAGGGAGATGGGTGCTCCCTGACAGGACAAGAAGCAGTAGGCGCTATTTAAAACACATGAAACTCCACCTGAACACAAGAAAACACTCTTTTAACTGGAGGGGGGTAGGGGGGTGTTCAAAGACTGGGGCAGGTTGGCCAGAGAGGTTATGGAGTCTCCATCTCTGGAGATACACAAAACCTGACTGGACACAGTCCTGGGTAACTGGCTCTAGCTGACCCTTCTTGAGTAAGGAGGGGTTGGACTAGATGATCTCCAGAGGTCCCTTCCATCCTCTGCAATCCTGTGGTGATTCTGTGACCCACTGCAGCAGTTCCTGGTATCCTATCAGTTCTCATGCATTTCACTAATTTTCCCCTGAGGTAATTATGGACGTTACTGGTGTAATTAATTGCATATACCTCTGAGGATGAGGTGGTTATGGAGAAACTTGAACTTAATCAAGTAGTCAGAGGAATTGTCCACAAACAAAATACAGGAACTGGGAATCATCATTTGTGACTGTGAGCTCTGTACAGGTGCTTTCAGCAGAATAAGCAAGGTGTGGGGAGATGGAGGCTGACAGAGCACACAGGGCAGGGTCCGACGAGACGTGGGAGATGAGTGACTTACGACAGCCAGTGCTGAGCACGGTGCATAAGAATTTCAGTTTTATTTCCCAGCCTGTGGCAACCGGTGCAACATGGGCTGGGCTGTTTGTATGGTGGTGGTGGTAAAATTAAAGCCCTAATGCTATCAAAACAGGGTACCAAGCATGGACAATTAAATCAGGGGCAGTATTTTCAAGTTGAGTGCCCAGAAAATGGAGAAAACATAATAAATGACCACCTGGGAGAAGCCCAATTTAAATAACCACCAAGGAACTCTGAAGCAGAGGCAGTTCTTCAGGGCAGCAGTCCTCAATCTGAACCATGAGCCTGTCCTTTCTTCAGCTGTGTCCCAGTCTCCTCCACAGATCAGTCCTGGTATATTTTATGCACTGAAGCAGGATCCCATTAAGAAAAAGTATGCAATCATGTCATTAATGTCTGTCTCACAAGAGAAGATTAGAGAAACATTTGTCAAGAATGGTCTAGGAATAATTGGTCCTGCCTTGGGGGAAAGAGATGGACTGGAGTCCTCAGATGCCTCCTTGAAGTGCCTTCCAGGCCTGTTTTCCACAAAGTCATAGATGCCAAAATTAAGCCAAATTAAATTTGCACAAATTATTTTAATTCCAGCCTTCCCCAACTTCTGAAGGCTTGATTTTAGAGCCTTTTTGGCACAGATTACAGTGTACTGCTTTTTAGGATCCCGGTTGGTTTGTTTTAAAACCAACTAACTCAACCTAGCAAGGATGCCATGATATGCACATCCACAACGTTCATTAACAACCTTGTAGCAGATCCACCACAGGGACCTCTTCTAGGGACTGGCAGAGGCAACCCAGGTGACTGTGTCCTCTCTGACTAATGATGGTAAGGGTGGCAGGAAGAAGAGATCATTGTGCTGCTAGGTAGCATCAGAGACTTGCCTTTCAAATCCACGTACTGGCAGCAGATGAGATGAGAGTCACAGGATACCTGGGTTCCCTTCCAAACTCTGGAGAGCAACATGAACCACCAGGAGTTTTTTAGAATCATAGAATCATTTAGGTTGGAAAGAACCTTTAAGATAATCAAGTCCAGCCATAAATCTAACACTGCCAAGTCCACCACTAAACCATGTCCCTAAGCACCACATCTACACGCCTTTTAAGTACCTCTGGGGATGGTGACTCCACCAGTTTCCTGGGCAGCCTGTTCCAATGTTTGACAACCCTTTCAGTGAAGAAATTTTTCCTAATATCCAATCTAAACCTCCCCTGGCACAACTTGAATCTGTTTCCTCTTATCCTGTTGCTTGTTACTTGGGAGAGGAGACCAACACCTATCTCTCTACAGGCTCCTTCCAGGTAGTTGTAGGGAGCAATAAGGTCTCCCCTCAGCCTCCTGTTCTTCAAACTAAACAACCCCAGTTCCCTCAGCTGCTCCTCATCAGACTTGTCCTCTAGCCTTTGCTTATTTCCATTCATTTTCTCTCCAGTCCTATTTTTTCCAGACCCTTGAAAACAAAACAGCTCCTTCACTACCACTACTCACCTCCTCTCCCCTGTCTTGCCTTCACTAATTGCACCCACCTCAAGTCACACCCATACCCTACCTCTGTCCCCCTCCCAGTCCTAGTCACCTGGCTTGTCATGCTATCACACATTTTTTCACCTCTCCTCTTTTCTCTACTCCCTTGCCTTATTTTTTTCCCAACAGCTGTTCCCAGACCCTGACTCACTGGTGATTTAATCCTTCTCTTTATCCTCATTCTTTGTTGATTCAGAAGATGAAGGTCCTCATCTTCCCTCCTTTATCCCAGTCACACCATCTTTCCCTCTTTCACCATCTTGTCCCCCAGCTACTCTGGTCCCAGTTACAATAGGTTCTTCAACCAGATTTACTGCTTTCCTCCCACTTTTTCTGCCATGCTGCTTTGCTGCTAGCATGGTGGTCATCACCTTTATGAGAGAAACCCCACTTTGCTCTCAGCTCAGTGTACCATCCCACAACGGTAACTACAACAACTTGCAGGTGGGGTGGGCTTGGCCACCACCTGCATAGAGCCCAGATGCAGGGTGTTCTAGCAGCTGCAACAAGATGGAGCATACTCAGCCAGGGTGGAGCTTCCAGGGGTGATTTGGGGGTGGCTTTTTGTCCACTATATGCTAAGAAGCCTCCTCAGATCTGTGTGGCTTATGATTTTTCAAAGTCATTACGTGTGGTCCAGTTTGGGTGGGTTTTGTCAAGACCAATAGAAGCTAGAGTTCCAATTTGTATGGTGAAAATGAGATGAAAGTGTCTCAGACATGCTTGAAATGGGGAAAAATGCAATTTTTTGTTAGCCTTGTTCTTGGAAATGACTTCAATCACTTCCATTTTAACTTTACAGAACACTCAGCATGAAAATTTTTGTAAAATGCTT
The DNA here is from genome assembly GCF_000700745.2 of Antrostomus carolinensis. Lineage (NCBI taxonomy): Eukaryota > Metazoa > Chordata > Aves > Caprimulgiformes > Caprimulgidae > Antrostomus > Antrostomus carolinensis. Next base: position 6,830 of record NW_010332683.1, on the reverse strand, counting down.
AAGCTTTAAGAAAATGATAAGCAAGCGAGTCCAAGATATTTTTATGGGAAATGCTGTGCAGCCTTAATATGCGGGGGATAATATGCATCCCTATGCACAGGGATGTTAACTCTTAGATAATGCAATCATAACGTATTTCACTTTCTTTCACTTTTCTTTTTCTCCTTTCCATTCTCACCATTTATCAAAATCTGCTAATTGCTGCATACTCTGGGCCTCTAACATTTTACTTTTCATTGGAGATCTTTTTGCTGCAAGACAAACTCATTATCTTGAACATCCTCTGAATTAATTTAACCCATTGGTTACTGCAGAGTCATTAAAATAGTAGTATTAAACTGGGGACTTAATTCATAGGCAGTGTTAGAGGAGCAATCTGCTTGAGCAGATAAATTAATCTCAGCAACATCCTTCCCAGCACAGTGTCATGGACATCTCTTACACTGATCACTTTGTTTTGCAAAGGTGATACTCAAGTTTTTTAAATTAATTGTTGTTATCCTGGGCTTGGGCATTCTTGCTAAACTGCTGAAAAATGCCACAAGGTTTATGTTATAGGTGGAAGTCGCTGTGCCCTTTCCAACAGGCACAGCCAGCAGTAGGACAGCTATTGCTGCCTAAATGGCATGAACAAATCAACGTCCCATACCTGTTTTGGTCAGTGCAGCATTTCCTTTATACTCTACAGGTAGGTTGCAAACTTGCAAAACCAATGAGACAGTGGAAATTTCCCTGTAATGAAAGCGTGTCTCTCAACACTTCCAGACATGTTGCGGCAGAACAAAGCTGTGACCTATTCTTTCATCTGCCACCCTAAGGGTAGGAAGATTTTTAAAAGTCAATGTCTCATTTATGACTGTGCATTAGAACAGCCTAAACTGGTCACAGAGGGAAATTATTTTATAATAATCCTCTAAAAGGAGAGACAAAATCTCGGTTGCTCAGCTGTTAGCTGCACAGAGCTTGGCACCAATCCCGAAACCCGCTGAATAATGTTTGAAACGATATTGTTCCTAGATTTCCAGCTGTACCGGAAGGTAGGCGGTCAGCACAAAACCTACCTTACCTCCTGCTGCTGCTGCAAGATTGATGCTGTCTGGTTCAGGGGGAGGATAACCCAATTCTGCAAAATAATAGACCCCTACTGTGTCCAGCGTAGAGGCGTCATCTCTCCTTGTAGGACTGTGGCCCCCCTGCAGCCCAGGGTCTGATTGCATAGCAGGGCACTCATTTTTCCCAGGGGAAAGCCACAAGAGGATTTTTTTATTTAAGCACTTTACCAGACGTATCTCACATGCTTGTGGGGTTGTTTCTAATGCTGTGATTACCTAGAAAAATCTCTGCTTAGTGGTAGAAATCTCATACTTGCTTCAGCAGATGTTTGAATTGCTGATGAGGAGCAGAGTTCTTGGCTCTTTCCAATCTATGATTGTCAAATTCCAGTTATTCCAGACAGTGGGTTGATCCTGAAAAACCGAGATGTTTCCTCTTTGTGTAAGGACACAAATATATGCAAGACCATGCACAGAAACATGGTTTGGCTCACTAAAACCAGCTGTTGTGAACAAGCTGATTACCCAACAGTGAAAACATTGGTCTCCACTGTTGATACCCCAGTTTGTTGCCTAAACCCCTTCCCCACCTTCCCCAGCCTCTCACTCACTTTTTCTAGAGGTCATTTGGGATTCTTACTGAGGTCCAAGACTTGCTGGCTGAGGAAGTTAATTAGGGCCCAGCTGGAAGCATCAGCTCCTATTTTTCCTGTTCTTACATGGGTCAACCTGTCTTTCAAGCCTTTTTTGCAAACATCGTGAAGAAGCCTTGATGTATCACAAGGAGGTGGCCTTGTGTTCACTTGAATGACAGGTGCCAGTGAGAGAGAAAAGATACTGTGTTTTTTCTCTCCAAGATGAACACAACAGTCAGTAGAAGAGACAAGGCTCTTGATTCCCAAGTCTTCTCCTTGAGTAAATTAGACCACACATCATCCTCAGGTACTCTTTGTTGTTGTTTGGGTTTTTTTTTTTACTTTAAAGGCTAAATTCAGATGCCCTCAAGCAATTGTTGCTGAAGGCAGTGGGGGTGAGAGCTTTTTTGCATCAGAAGATAGAGTTTAGTCCAAAGGTGGTGTATTGTGGCACAGCAGGTACCCAGTAATTCCAGGCTTCCAGGAACGAGAGAGCCTGCCTCGCCCACTGACTGCAGCAGGCTGGTATCAGGTGTTAGGAGAACCAGGAAAAAAGACCTCGCCATCGGAAAGTTGTGAAGAATGGACTGCAGAAGCAGGAGAGCACTAGATTTGTTTTTGTTACTGGTATGAAAAAGGCTGGAATAGAGAGAAAATGAGCTGATATTTGCAAGAGTGTGATCCATCATCACATGAAAGATTCACCTGTCAGAGGAAAGGAAGTCTTTATCCAGCACCTGTATTTGGGGGACTGCTAAAAAAAACCCAAACAAAAAAAACCAACCAAAACCCAGCTGCTTTCAAACAAGGGCTTGAATTCACTGTAATCATGTAGAGTATCCCACTGTTCATGGATCTGCCTAGCACTGCTGTAAATTCAAAGTGCAATTGCATCAGCTGATATTATTCCTGCAGTTCTCGTTGGTTTGAAATATCGCCCAACTCATTTGGGTTAGATATGAGATGGAACTGCCTGGAAACCAGCACACAGCTCCAGAAGGATGCCCTGCTAGTTATATTCACTTTGTCCAATAAAATGTCCATGCCATTCCTGTGTTGGATCATATCATCAGGACACTGCGTGGGGTGTGATTTCATTCTCCCTTTCTATGGGCCCCTTGAGAGGTACCAGGGGCTTCCTAAGGAACTCAGGTCCTTACGGCTTACCTAAGCTCATGGGAAGCTCGAAGAAGCAAAAGCCCTTCAGGGTTTCTGCATTTGCCAGGCACGGATGCACCTCTTGGCATTTGCAGGTGTGTTGGGAGGAAACATGGATGAACAGGCCTTTCTTTGTGAATGTATTAAAATACTGCTGGTAAACCTAGCACCCGATGGGTGCTGGGAACCCCACATCCATTGCAGATTTGGATGAGGCTTTGAGCAACCTGGTCTAGTGGAAGGTGTCCCTGCTGATGGCAGGAGGGTTGGAAATAGATGATCTTTAAGGTCCCTTCCAACCCAGACCATTCTATGACTTGCAGAGAAAATGTCAAGTTCCTGCTGTCCCACGGGAAATTTGCTTGCTTCTGGCCTGCCTTTCTGATGTCCTAACTGCCAATAAGTATTTCTTCTCATGCACTTTTCAAAAGGTGAGCATGCTCCTGTTCTAGCATCCTGCCAAACAGACTCTTCTACAGCTGGAGGCACAGAGCCGTGTATACAGCCATGCTCACATCACTGCAATGGGAAAAGCATGACCTGGTAGTGATGAAACCAGGGCTCTCCCTCAGTGCTTCCCTGCAGATTGAAAGAGGGGCAGGTATGAGCTGCTAGAGGGAACTGAAAATAGACAGTCTCTTCTCCAAGTAGACCAGAGATCCTAGGAAGAAAAGGCCACGTTCTTCATCAATAAGTAAGAGAGTAGGTTAGAGAACAAGAAGGAAGAACGGCTACTAACTAGGAGACAGCACTGGCATGAAAACAAGTAGTTAAAAATAGGCTATGAAAAAATGTGGGCTGCAAATCAGAAACAAGTTTCCTTCTGTCAGAGTGAGGTTCTGGAATAACATGCCAAGAAAATTCCCCATGACTCTTAAGATGGACTGTGATAAATTAACAAAGGAGACTTTATAATTCAGTGCTTGTCATAGCTGGGGAATATGACGATGACTAGGAGATCCCTTCTAGCCCTGCATTCCTGTTGGTATGATAACAGAGGAATCTGTGTAGGGCGCAGTAAATGCTGAATCACTGAGTGCTTTATATAGCTGCCTGGCAGGACAAAGTCCCTCGCACCCATCCTGTCTGCAAGAACCTCCAGGACAAAAAAAATAAAAAATTTAAAAAATCCTTACATAAATGACTGTGCTCTGGCAGCACAAAGCATAATCTACAGATACCTGAGTTAGAAGAAAACCAGCTGAGCTACAGGCTCCTCTACACAGGAAAGGTGGTGGCATGGGCATGAAAGCAAGAGACCTCACTGTAAAAACACTGAGGGGTACATGCCTTGAGGTGAATGCGCTCCAGCAGCTTTGATACACAAATATCACATGGGAAGGAAACTCAGTGCTTGGAACCATGTGCAGGTATCCCAGGTACTTGTTCAGCCAGGTGTGTGCAGGGATCAGTTCCACAGGGTATGATCATATAATGTAGCGGAAAGTTCCTGCAATTGACATCAACTGCTACAACACCCACAGTTCTCCCGCCACCCTGAGATCCATAACTCTTTTGATGGTGTTTTTTCCTGTCTCCTAGGAGTCCCCCAAGGATGAGATCACTCTCTGCAGCACAAGGCCAGTGACCAGGATGCAGCTTACGCTGATGCATTGAATCTCTCACAACTGGACATCTGCAGCTCTGCTGCCCTGGCTCTAAGAGTAGACCTTGGGGTACCAGCAGCAGCTGCCATTTCAGTAGTACGTACCTAGACGTAGAGGCCAAGTAGAAGGCACCCATGAAAAACTGAGTAAGAGACGTGTCTGGTTTCTGGCTTCAGGAGAACAACATTGCTCTGGAGGACAGCTCTTCTCCACAGCCCTCATGGCTGTTAGACTTGAGATAGACTTTTCTGGAGCTTCTTCTGGACTTATGGAGGTCACGTACAGATGTGGGTGCTCCTAATCTCCTCAAAACTTGTAATACAGGCTACTTGGAGACCTAGGGCCTCCCACAGTGGCTCCCTGCTTTGCCAGAGGAATGTCCCTGCACAGATGTGGCACTGCTGTACAGCCACCATCTCCATGGGTCACACAGTCTGGTTACTCTGGGCCAAGGACACCTATGGGTTTGCAGTACTTTCAGATACCCATTGTTTCATAGAATCATAGAATGTTTGGGGTTGGAAGAAACCTTAAAGATCATCCAGTTCCAACCCCCCTGCCATCAGCAGGGACACATTCCACTAGACCAGGTTGCTCAAAGCCTCATCCAACCTGGCCTTGAACACTTCCAGGGAGGGGGCAGCCACAGCTTCTCTGAGCAACTTGTGCCAGTGTCTCACCACCCTCACAGGAAAGAATTTATTCCTCATATCTCATCTAAATCTCCCCTCTTGCAGTTTAAAGCCATTACCCCTTGTTCTGTCACTCCCTGCCCCTGTCAAAAGTCCCTCCCCAGCTTTCTTGTAGCCCCTTCAGGTACTGGAAGGCTGTTAGAAGTTCTCCCCAGAGCCTTCTCTTCTCCAGGCTTCTCTTTCTGCAGTTATTTCTAATAACTGCCACTGGTATCAAAGCTCAGAGCGAGAGATTCCCTACAGAGTCCAGCTGCTAAAGCCAACACAAGGCAGTGGGAAACTTCCATGCCAACAGTCAGCACTCTTCTCCCAGAAAGCCTGGCTTAATCCCCCTCTGCCATCACTAACAAAGCTCTTTTTTTTTCCCCTTTTATTTTTTTTAAACCAGGCAGCTGAATCACAATCGAGATCAATTTTGTTATTTCCTAAACTGTCGCAAGCTGACAGGGTAACAGGCAGACTGAGCGATGGCAGGCGGCTGTGGCACAAGAGCCTCAAGGCTTCCTGCCTTCCTGGCTCTTGCCAAAACCCAGCAGAGACATCTCGTACCAGCTGTGACATGACCCTTCCTAAACAGCCATCAGCAAGGAAAGGGCACAGAGATGTGAGTGCACCCCTGAGCTCGAGGGGAGCGGGCAGAGGCTGCAGCGCTTTAAATACAAAAGCAACATCGCAAATGGGCCCCTGGGCAGGGAAAGGCTGTGCTCTGTGGAGCACCTCCTATGGCACTGTGCACAGCGGGGCTCAGGGATGCTGCCTGAGGTGGACTCGCCGTCTCTTCGTATGGTTTGCAGACAGCAAGAAGAGCTGGCAGCTGCAGAGGTGCACTGGTAGCAGGGGAAGGATGGCTTGGAAACATGGCTCAGCAAGCTCAACACATTTAAAGAACCTCATCAGCATTAACTGCTGTGGCTGCCCTGTGTGTTGTAGGAAGAGTCAACCTCTCTGTGGGCTGATACAGCTTGGATGGGGACAGGGTGCTGGGATAAGGTGTGCAGGATTGATTGCCAAGGGCTGCTCTGTAGCTTCTGGGTAGCAGCAGTTTCTCACCTGCCTGAAGTACCACATGGACATTCGTAGGGATGGTGAGTCTAGCACCTAGCACTCACCTAGAAGCAGGTGGGAGGAGCTCCTTCCACTCACTACCTTTCATTTTGATTTCTGTAAGATGAAGGTTTCTGCCTTGAAAGGCAAAGAGGCACAGCCTTTCCCAAGGGGAACGGATTTAGATACACTGGAGAAGGAATTGCTCATGTGGGATATTGATAATACAGTCCCGCTGGGTGAGGAACACCTCTCTTTAGGCTATATCCATCAGCAGTGGCAAGAAAACTAAATCAGGGCACTCCTGGTCCTTCTGCCACAAACCTTCTTCTCAGCTCTCCCAGTCTACTTCTCCGCCTTCACAGCAAGTACACCACTGCTCCTACAGCTACTCAGAAACCTTGGATTCAGGGTAAATCCCTAATTAAGAGGCTTTGAATGGCTTAATGGGGAGAGACAGGCCGCTCCAAAGACTGAACAAAGTGCTGTGGGGGAACCAAATACTGAATTCAGCGTCTAAGTCAGGTGCCTCGAGTTGAGCAGCACGAAAGCTCCTCTGTGTCCGGGCAATGCCTGATGCAAAGATCCCACAATAGGAATGGCAATGATAGGCAGCTGTCCTGGTTTTGCTAGGGTAGAGTT
>NW_010332682.1:20349-23651 GCF_000700745.2 Antrostomus carolinensis | reverse complement strand
AGCATCCTCTCTCTCGCCTCATTCCCCTTCTCACTGTTTTCCATGGAAATTCTTAGAAGTCTCTCTCGGAGCGGTTAATCGCTTTAGAGTGCTTTAACCCCTTCCTGCTCCCGATCCTGACATCTCCATGGGTGGGACCTTTTGCTTCAGGCAAAAGCCCTCTGTGAGTGCAGCAGTACTGGCCTTTGGCATCCCTTCTGTTTAACGTGTTTGCCATGCAGGGCCCCGTAGCGGAGACAATGTCACACAGCTTTGTGTCTTTGTGACACAGCTGAGCCAGGATCATTCCACGTTACTTAAAACCAAAGCTCAGTAACAAAACTTGTTGACTGAGGTGTGTGAGTGATGTCACCCAACAAGCACAGTTCCCTCTAGGGCTTTAGGGCTTGCTAGCGGTGTGGTGGTGCTTGCTGTTGCTGTTTTAGGTAAAACCCTTTTGCTGCAATATATAAGCACTCTGTGTAACAGCATTAGGCTCAAGAATCTTGGTCTGTGCTTCTTAATCCCAGCCTTCACAGTTAGTTGGTGTGTCTAACGACTGGAGGAGCTTGAACGCTTTGTTGGGACTGAGCTGGTACATGGGTGATAAACTGGCAGCACAGGGCAGCTTTTGGAGCCACTGCCAGGCACTGCCAGAGCTCTGTGCGGTTTGGGTATCCTTTCACAGAGGAGTTGTGGGGTTTGTGTGTCCTTTCACTGGGAAGTTGTGGGGTTTGGGTATCCTTTCACTGGGAAGTCAAGTGGTTTGTGTGCACGTGTACGTGTGCACGCACGCAGACTTTCTGTGATGCCTGCAATTGGAAACAAATCAATATGATTCAATTTGTCTTCATGATACTCATAGTGTGTTTTGGGATACCTAGCACCTGTGTAGTATCATGCCTTTATAAAGTACAATCTGAACAATTCCCACTGCACTTTGAAGACTGTTTTCCTTCCTTCCTTCCCCCCACCCTGGTTTCCCTGTTGGTCAAAAAAAAGATAAACATGCTTTTGCAAGGTGTGGTATTCTGAATCAGTGATCATACCTTAAAGCATCTTACTGTCAGCTGAAATTTATCTTCTAAGTGTTACTAGAATGAGATTAGCACTGAACAGCAGTTGTCTTTTGGGTCCAGGAAACAGCCTTTTCTACACAGGGTTAGAAGTCAGGATTTTTTTCTTCTTTGCTTGCATGCAGGCATGGGATGTGTTTATTTAGAGCAGTGTAATCCAGGAAAGTAACTCTGGAAGCTGGAGCTACACACATACCTGTTCGTTTCCTGCAAATCACACTTTTTTTTTTTTTTTTTTTTTTTTTAAAGAGTAACAGGGGTGGGGAGACGAGCTGGTGGGGGAGGGTAAGAGTTGAGCTGGTTGGTAAAAGTCTTGCCTGGGGCCTGGGATCTGTTTCAGATGACCTTCATAGTGAGCAGACAGTATGTGGGTGGTGCTGACTTTGTATTCTGACTTGTCCTAATAGCCAGTAATCCAATTGCTTTTAGGTTGACATTGTGGACATCTATGAGTCCATCCGTGAAAGGCAGCGTCATGACAGCGAAAGGTCTACCTGCAGCACCCTGGAGCAGAACGACATCGAAGCCGTTGAAGCGCTTGTTTGCATGAGCTCCTGGGGTCAAAGATCACAGAAAGGTGACATATTAAAGATAAGGCCACTTACACCCTTCTCGGATTCTGGCGATTTCACAATGCACACTGAGGCTACGTCTGAATTACCAAAGGACTATTTATCTACACTGGTAAGAAAAACAGGAATGCAAAATAAACATGCCTGACATCTGGGTGTTGGACCTCTCTGATGTTTTAACTTGGCTCAGGTGTCCCTGGGTGGAATAGCTGGTGGTACATTGCTGCCTGTATACGCATGGAATAGTGGGGTGGGCATGTTGAGTTTGTTTTTTTCTGCTGTCTCTGGATTGGCAAATGTAGGGGTTTGATCTCTTGTTAAATCTAGATGTGAAAGCCCTTGCTGACAGGTTATTTAATTTGACAGGCACGCTGAGGATGCTGTCTGGATGGCTGTTGTAGGTTTCTTGGAGCACTTTGAGTAAGATTGGCAGAGTGAGCCTCAGTGACTTGCACTGACTTATCTGCAAGCACTGTATGAAAAAGGCTCTTAAAGACTTTTGGCTTCACTCTGGTCCTTACAAGAGAAAGTACAGGTTACCATTACGAAACAGACAGTTTAATTAGTTTCTGTGCTATGTGTTTGTACATGGAGTCTGTTAGTTCTCCAGAGCATTGGTCTGCTCTGGCTGACTAATGGTTGAATCACATTTTTTTTTGTTGTTGTTGTTGCCAATTTTTACAACAAAAGTAGGTGTTAAAGAAGGACTTGGTGCCATTCAGGTTTCATTTCAACCAGTAGGCTTCTAGTACACCGATATGTCAGGAAAAAGGGGAATAATGGAGGAAAGAGGCTGAGACAGTGTGGCACCCGGTTGATGGATTTCTCTCATACTCCTGCTGCTTGGCGTGAGCACGGTCTCTTGAGCATGACAGGAGACAGGCATGAGATTTCAGTGGTGAAGGAGAGGTGGTGGCAGCAAGAGAGAAGAGAGAAATGGGTGAATAAGAAGGAAGAGAGCAGTTCCATTGTATTTATCTCAGAAATAGCCACCAGCTGATGGGGTAATCATTGATAAAAGATCTAGAGCTTGCTGGAAGCTTGAAATTGAAATAGTACAGTATCACTATCTGTTGCTAGTCTGTTTTCTGTGAACAGCAGAGAGCTCAGAGCCTCTTACTGCTGCACCCATTGCTGAGGAGGAAGGAACAAGGGAGGTTTTTGTAGCACAGTGAGTAGATGTGCGATGTTTTATGCAGGTTTACATTTGCCTCATTGCCTTCCTTTTATTAATATGCTCTTGAGCTTATTCAGAATGGCCATCAGATAAGGCAACTTATGCTTTAATCAGTTTGTCACAAAAATTAGGTCTGAGATTCTGGGCAGGGAGTGTAACTTTATTTTTCACAGTAAAGATATAATGAAGAATTGTGCTATGAAATTGCAGTACTGTATAATGATGTTTTCTTTCTGGCAGTGCATGACCCCTCCGCACAGCCCTGACTTTGTTGAGATATCAGCTGCTATGCTCCTCTCCTCACAAGTCACTTACTCCAAACCAAGGACTGTCATGGCAAATACAGCTGCCTGCTCAGTCACATCAGCCACTGGTGCCTCTCCCATAACCAAGCCATCTCTTATCAACACGGAGCGACAGTGCAGCCAGAAGCCAGTGATATCTGAATCCTTTGCCCCTCAGCCTTGCAGGGCCATGGCAACAAGCGTGATACGTCAC
>NW_010332682.1:16607-20318 GCF_000700745.2 Antrostomus carolinensis | reverse complement strand
CAAGAGAAAACAAAGGTAACTTCAGGATACAGCACTTCTAGAGACTGGTGTGGAGCGGATGACCGAAGACATTCCAGACTGCCACAGGACACGTGTGCTGCAGATGATTTAATTAGCAAAGCTTCTCCGGTACATCAGCCTTATGCACATGACTCCAGTGATAGTGTGACCAATAAAGGACAACTACCAGTCCGGCCCGTTTCGCCGCAGACTCACTTACCAAAGAATTGTGAGAATGACCTGCAAAAAAGAGCTGCCCCGGCGACACCTGCCCCTGTTTCAAGCCCTCAAGTTCTCTGTCAAATGATCCCTTTAAATGGACAAAGCAGTATGATCAATGCCTACGTCAAGCCTTCAACTCCAACAGTCTCAGCTCCCATGAAACCTATTTTACCACAGACAGCCCCACTCTCTCAGCCTGTGCTCATGGGACCTTCTGTGCCTCAGGGGACTGTCATGTTGGTTCTTCCACAGACTGCTGTCACGCAGACACCGCAGTGCCCGCAAACAGTGATGACTGTGGGGAACACCAAGTTACTGCCCCTTGCTCCTGCTCCTGTGTTCATTGCTTCTGGTCAAAGCTGCACCCCCCAGATGGACTTTTCTAGACGGAGGAATTATGTTTGCAACTTCCCTGGCTGCAAGAAAACCTATTTCAAAAGTTCCCACCTCAGAGCCCACCTTCGCACCCACACTGGTGCGTACGACAGGGCGGGTCCTTTGTCGCTCGGGCACTGGCTTGTGTTGGGGTGCTGAAAGGCACATTTTTTTGGGAGGAGAGGGTGGGAAGGGGAAGAGGCAGGTGATGGAGAAACTTCTGCTCCTCTCGGAGAAGGAAGGAATGCTCATTCTCTGTGGGCAAGCAAAACAAGACAGACTTTGTTCTGAGACCTCAGCTGACCCCATAGCATTCGTTGAATTTCGCATGCTTCAGTTGGAGCAAAGCTTTGCTGGCTCTGTGTCTGTGTTTAGATTTGAGTGGAATCCTGCCATCTGGACTAGATAGAAATGAATTGTGCAAGTTCCTTTTTTTGGGGCATGGAGAGGTCTGGTGTAAGCAAACCATAGTACATGTAGTTGGTCTTAATTATTACACAAACAAAAGAAAAGAAGTCAGAAACTGCATGTTTTTCCAGAGTTTTGCCTAGGCTGAGTGGGAATGCATGGAGGTTTTGAGATACTGTGTTAGGAAGTAGAGCTGCTGCAGGAACATAGCAGTTCATGCAGTTACAGAAAGGGAATTTTAAAGGTAAATGAAAATTAGTTGTAATTAATGTGAGCTGATTTGCTCCATAAAATCTACTCAGTGTGGAGACAGTATACATGTGTTTTACTTATCCTTTTCCTAGCTCCAAGATCCTGTGAAGTTAAAACTAACTGAGTTCTCGGTGACTATTTTTGGTGTTCAGGAGATTGGTACAGAATAGTTCATTCAAAAGTTTGTCTAATTTTGTTTTTCCTTGACTTTTTTCCCCACCCTCCCTTGCCCACAGACACTGTGGTTTATTGGATGTCAGCTTAGATGGATTGGATTGGGTGCATTACTTTGCCAGCTTGTCTTTACAGTTCCATTGAGGAAAGAGCTTAAACCCTGTATGAAGCTGATAATCCTTGTAAACCAGAGCTCAGAGGTGGAATGATGCTTCTGGCTTGAGAGTCAGCACTGCAGGCTGCTGAATTAACCTGGCACTACAGGATAAACGTAGACTAACAAGAAGTGTCTTGCTTTGTGAGTGTGCTGCTGCTGATCCATAGGGAAGCTGTGTGTGTCCCTGTGTCATGATTAAGAGTAGGACATCTATGGGACATGAAGCACACTGACCCCTCACCAGCCAGTCCAGGATCAGGAGGCAGAGGAGTTCAGCTTGCTTTTCCCTGCACACTGAGTAGCTGGGTGGTACCACATACACCAAACATAGGACTTTACTCTCAGTATCTGAAATAAGAACAACACTTCTGTGGAGCTTCCTTTCTGCTGGATGCTTTTGTTCTGCTCTAAAGTGTTGCCATAAGTTTGGGTCATGTGGTAGATGTTTATCTTGAGCTTTATGGGGTGTGCAGGCAGTAGATCCTGTTGTTTAGGGTTGGTCTGATGTTAAGCAGGATGAGCAGAAGCTGCCGTGGGCATCCTCCCTGACTGCTGCCGTTCCTGGGCGTGCAGAACTCTGCTAGCTCTCTGTTGGACCTCCAGCTGCGTGGGGATGGCAGGACAGGCCAGCCCTCAGTAGAACCCTCTGGGGTGGTGTGTTTGTGTCTGGGACTGGATCAGTGGAGCGGCAGGGCTCTGAGGCTCGGTTCCAGGCTTCCTGTTTGCCCGCAGTACTTGCTGACAGCGCGCAGCAGCTGTAGAGCTGTGATCACACAGGGATGGGGGCAGGGGGCTGCGTCTGGGTCAGACAACAGATAAGGTAGCTTTATGAAGGATCTTTTCCTTTAAACTGGTGTTTTGGACAATTGAAAAAATAGACTTGAATAAAGAACATGTAAAGAGGTGAGGGGATAAGTAGAAACGACACCTGTGATTTTTCTCTGGAACACAACTTGAGCTTAAGCTAATGGTAACTGCACGCATGTGTAGTTTGTCAGTTTTTGCAGAGCAGGATTCAAGTCAGTTCTTTGACAAAACTGTAACACAGCTTCTCAAAAGTAAATTATGCTGCTTCTGTGTCCTGCAGGAGAAAAACCTTTCAGCTGCAACTGGGAAGGCTGTGACAAGAAGTTTGCCCGCTCGGATGAACTGTCACGTCACCGTAGAACTCACACGGGAGAGAAGAAGTTTGCTTGTCCTGTGTGCGACCGTCGCTTCATGCGCAGCGACCACTTGACAAAGCACACCCGCCGCCATATGACCACGAAGAAGATCCCCAGCTGGCAGGCGGAGGTTGGCAAACTCAACAGAATCGCCACAGCAGAGAAACCGAAAGGCAGCAGTGCTCTGAGTATGCTCATCCCTGTGCCATCCTCTGTCTGTCAGGGCTAGTCAGGGAAAGCTCCTTCTCTACAAACTTTCTGAAAGTCAGGAGGAGTTCTGATGGCTACAGCAGAACTGACAATGGCTTTCCCCCCCCCATGTTTGTGCATACTTTAGTTTCCCTTAGGTCCTCTGTTAATAATGCTACGTGAAAAATCTATCATATCTTTCCTTATCCCTTCCCTATTTGTTTGGTTTTTCTTGTTTTGTTTTTGTTTTCATTACTTGGGCAAATGCAATCACCAGCACTTCAGGAAAGCAGAACTCTTTGGAAATGATTTTGGCAATAGGTTAAAAAAGTCACTTGTAATGCTTGCTGTTAATATTTTGATGGACAGTAAAACAGGGTGATTTTTAATTTTTATACTAGTATTTTCTATACCAAATATATTTTGTATTTATTAATTTTGGTCTTGTTATGCAGGCAAGTTAGTTGACCTGCATTAGTAGGGGTGTGCAGGGTGAGACCCAGAGTTCTGGAAACCTAAAGAATTGCATTCAGAGTGTTTTGTAAACACGTAATATTTGATAACTCCCAGGGGCTGGGATTTGCACACTTGCAGATCCTGATCCTGCAAAGGGCTGGTGCTGTTACACCCTCTTCACATGGGTGACATTGGAGGTTTGAGATCCAAGTGTGTCATCATTTTTAAAACAAACCAAACCAGAGTGACTTTCTTTCAGAAGAGAAGTGTTGAAATCCTCAACATTTTATAAATTTGTACCTTTTGCAAGTGGAA
>NW_010332682.1:0-16569 GCF_000700745.2 Antrostomus carolinensis | reverse complement strand
CATTCCTGAGTTCGCACCCCACCGGAGCAAAGTTTGGAGGAGCCAGACTGCTCTGATGGAGGTAGAAGCACAAACACTGTTTATAAGATTTGACACTAAAAGTCATGCTTTACTTTCAATCCTACTAAACCAGCATATCAAAATCTACAGAAAAATGCAAAAATGGCAAGATAACCCGTGAATAATTAGCTGGGTCTCTGTTTATATTTTTTTGGGAGTACAGGAGAAATAGAAAGTTAAGATTTTTTTTTTATGTATCGTGAATGCTTGTGCACCTTATAGGAAATTGTTCAAGGCTTTCATTTACCTGTATCAAAGCACCAGAGGAAGTACTAATCATGTCTTTACTTAAGAAATAGCCACCGTGTCAGCTTGATGATGCTCTTCATGTGGCCTTATACATCTCCACAGTACTTTGTATAAAATCACCCTTTTCTATTAAATGAGATACTCTCCCTGTTGAATGGATTTTCTTTTACACCAAGTGTAAATATGGCCAAGAAGTGGAATCCCTGGCCAGGAGTGCTGTGTTGTAATGGCATGGTATGAGGAATAAAACGAAATGCCGGTAGTGCAGTCGGGTCGCTCAGTTTCCGTGGCGCGGAAGGACGTGCGTTCGCACTGGAGCAGAGCTGACGGGAGAGCGGTTGTGCTGGGACACAGCTCGCCTGCTGGATGGAATATTTCTGTAGTGTTTATTCCTCTTGGACTCTTCTCCCTTCAGCCACTCCTGGGCTGAAGCTTAGCTGAGCACTGAGGAGGACTATTTTTTGTGGATGTGTAAAATGTGGGTAATTAGGATGCGCCCTCTCTTGCTCTGCTTTGTTCTGAACTCCTGGTCTTGCTTCTCAGTGTGGACAAAGCACTGTTCTCACCTAAGCAAGCACAGACTTGCTGATCTCGGCTACCACTCCCCTGAAATCATCAGAGACCTGTTTCAATTGAAAACAGAATATACCATAATTTTTTTACACTTGAGTCTCTAGTTCTAATTAATGGTAGTAGGTTTTCAAACCACACTAAATTATTGTGCTAAGTGTACTGAAGTTTTTGTGCCCGACCTTTCAAGCACCCATGTGCTGTAGTCCCACTGACTGCCATGTCCGTGCTGGCGAGTGTGTGTGTGTATGCAAACCTCAGGTTGGGCTCTCCCAACGGCTCTTCCCAGTACAGCGGGTGCTTCTAGTGTTGCTGTTATGTGTCGAGACCCAGTTTTCCAAATTCGTGTGGTGAAGTAAGAGAAATTGCTGCTTTGCTCTTTTTCTTATTTTTTTTTCTCTCTCTCAGAAGTCCCTTAGAAGTTTGACTTTTGGATGCCATCGTAGCATGCTTATAACTGGGGGAAGAGCATCTTGTCTCACTCCTGTAGCCAATTTATACTTAATTTTTTTAATAGATGAACCATTCATGGTGTTCAGCTGAACAAAACAGCTTGGAAACGTGTCATAAGTCCGTGTCTGGGACGTGGGGCTCTTTTCTCTTGTGGATGCCCATGGACAGCTGAGCTGTGGTGTGGCTGCGCCTGCTCCGTTTGCTCTTTCTATTCCTTCCTGCTGTGTAAGGGTTATTTATGGATTCAGCATGACTGGGATAACTGTTCTCTTTGCACTTTACTGCCTGAACTCTATTGTTCAGTCTTTTTATTTTGAGCCTATATTTTAAAGAAATGCAATCACATTTTTGTACCTGTTTTTAACTTTTATTAAATAAAAAGTATGTAATGTCACTGGTCTTAAATAATCAAAAAACTATGAATTTTCAGGTTTCATACACACCCATTCCAGAACTATATAAATCCATCTGGATTAGGTTATATATATCTAGGCCAGGGTAAAGACTTTGGGGCTCGCTAGTTCACTTACCTGTAAGGGCAGGACTTTTTGGGTCCTGTTGTAAATTGACCAGTGCTTGTCCATTTATAATTTTACACAACACTTCTTGTGTGTTTACTAGAACGCATACACCGCTGCCAGGGCTTGGGGTCTTTGCACACTGTCTGAAAACAAGACTGTGTCACTCTTGTAACAAGGGTTTTGTACTCTTCATGCACAAACGAGTTTGTAACTGTTCTAGCGTGGCCTCCAGGAGCCATCAACAGCAGGTGATGATCCAAGCACTGCTCCGTTAGTGTTCCAGGCTGTGCATGGTGTGAATGCTGGAAATAAAGAAGAGATGAGAATTTGACCCAGAAGATGGCTGCGTTAGGCCTGGTTCTTCCCGTTCTCACATACCTGTGCCCTGCAGGGAACTGGCTCTGGCAGACTGGATGTCACCTCCAGGTCTCGGCTGGGAAAGAGATGTCCAGCCATGGTGACAGCAGCAGCAGCTACTTTAAATTTGCAAGCATTTCTGCTGTTTCTTTCCCTCTGACCAGTTCCCACGTTGCAGCAATGTTTATTTCTAGCAGGATCAAGTTTTAATGGAAGAGAAGGGGAGGAGAGGGTATAGTGACACCTCCCTCGAGAAGTTGTGGCTGCCCCCTCCCTGGAAGTGTTCAAGGCCAGGTTGGATGAGGCTTTGAGCAACCTGGTCTAGTGGAAGATGTCCCTGCTCATGGCAGGGGGGTTGGAACTAGATGATCTTTAAGGTCCCTTCCAACCCAGACCGTTCTGTGATTCTATGATTCAGTGTCTGTCACAGCCTTTCACTGCAAGGTGACTCAGTCTCCAGTCAGAGCTATTGGAGAGTGAACTGGGAGCAGTGACTGAAGGCTTTGCCAGCAGAAGAATACATCATTCTTGCAAATGTGTGGAAGACGAAAAGAGAAAATCCTGTGGATGGTCCTGCTTCCCCCTCAGGAGGACTACTGGACTGGAAGGCTTTACTGCACGATGAGTGCTCTGGCAGAGCAGCACAAAACCATCAGCTCCTGGGCTCTGCAGATCTCCAAAACGCTTTTCACTCTGGCAGAAGGTGTCCCACCTGCCTGTTCCTACTACTGTTTTTCAAGGAAGATTTTTCCTGAGTGTCAAGTCGTATCTTAAACAATACTTGTAATTATTTTTCTGATTTTTATATTGCCTTCCTTGCTTTGCTTTCATGGAACAAGACTATGGATTTCACAGACCTGTGTTCATCTTTCTGCTTTTCCTTAGAACCAAGCAGTGGTCTGAGCTGTTATGTGCAGCCAGGAGATGCACAGAGGGTACATGTCCTGATGGGGCTGGAGCCTGGCAAAGCTTCATCCTGTGGGAAAAAACAGCTCGCAGGTGAGGAAGCCTTCCGGGCTGCTGCGCTAACACAGGCATCATGTGGGCAAAAGTCCTTCATCTTGTAGCCATTCTAAATCCATTAAAATTAATACTTTTCTAAAGGAAAATGTGTGTGTGCTCAAGCGTGTCCATTGGTTTAATGCCAGGTTTTGCAGTCAGACCAGCATCGCTTTCCTGCGTGTGGTTATGCAGCCAACCCCCCAGCGCGGCGGCAGTGTGCCTTGTCTTGCTCACAGGCTGGTGAGCACCCATCTGCTTGTGGTTCGGATACTGGAAACGTCGATCTGCTCTGAAGCTGCGGTGCTGGGTGGGCAGAGGTGGCCTGTGCTGCTGAGTGGTTGCACGCTTGGTGTGCTCCTCTGGCTTAGGCTACAGCTCTGGCTGACCCTCCACTTCCAGCTGTGAAGGGATAATGATGTGAACATCCTGTGAACGATGACGGTGGCACTTCATCTGCCGTCTCTTGTGAGCCAAATCCTGCCTTGGGGTTGCATCTGACTTGGGTTCATCTGCTGGGATAAATCTAACCGGTTTTGCAGTTTCATCTGTGAGCCCATCTGCCTGTTTACCTTCCGTTCGTGTCTGGCAAGGCAGCTTGAGGCAGGCAGGCTATAGCCATGGAAAGGCAACCTTCTTCCATGCGTACAGAAAGAGTAAATCATGACTCAGACCCCAGCAACCTCCAGGCTAAGGAGATGGTGAGATGGTTCAGGAGGATGCTGCAAAGCCTCAGCCACATCTGCTTGCAGTCCAGCTGTCCATGGGATTGCTTTCCCCACAGCAAGTATGTTAGCACCGAGGCATTTTCTTTCCAGACTAGTTTAATCTTCTGTCAAATACAGCCTTCCTTAATTTCTGCTTCATTATTTCAGTGCAGGAGAAGGAAATCAGGTGACATTTACACCCTGATGTGTGCAGAAGGCCATGGGCACCTCTTGCAGTACAGAAAACCTGAGGAAGCTGGAGCATACGCTTTCCTGGGACAGTTTTTCCTAGGTGGGAACAGTACCTGTGGTTTAATTTTCTCTCTTGTAGTGTCTCTCGAGTTCAGAGCGATTTCTGTTTGTTATTGTTGTCCAGATAAACCCACTTCACCTTGTGCAAATAATTGCCACGTCCTGTGTCCAGAGTGAGAGGACAAAAAAACCCCCAACCTGTTGTGGGTGCAGTCTGTGCCAGGCAGTGGTGCTCCACCTCCCCTGCCAAGTGCGGTGGGGAGCTCCACCACCCTGGTGTAGAGGCACTCCAGGGCTGCACCTTGTCCAGGGCAGTGGTTCCCTTTCAGCTCCTACGATGTGTGTGCAAATAGTTTGGCTGAAAGCTTTTGTTGGGGTTTTATTCTCAGAGGGAGGAGGCTGGAGAAGAGCATTGCCAGGGTGACAGGAGGGGGAAGGTGAGTAAATGACAGCAGGGCGCTAGACATGACATGTTGGGGAACCATTGCCAAGTTCGCTGCTCTGCTATCAGAGGTCTTGGCAGTGGGGCACTGGTAGATACATGCCTACAGGGACCATCCTCAAGTATGCTAGACAAAAGGACCAGCATTCAGGGTCCCAGGGCTGGAGATGGACTATGAAGACCTCCTATCCCGAGGAGCTATGGTTATGGTGACTAGCTGCTCTTCATCGTCCTTTCCAGCCACCTCACCCACGCATGGATCAAGTCACAGCTTTTTCCCCACACAAGTCTACCTATAGCTCCTGATCAAATTCTTGCAGCTTGTAGGAAATTCCACTGGAAAGCTACATGCCAGGTAAAAGACAAGTTGCTTCCTAAAACTGCTCCATCCTTTGTCTGTTTTCTCAGTCACTCTTTGTGAAAGAATTCTGCTCATTTTCTGGGCTACTGAAAAGGCAGAGTTCTGCCTTCACTGCAGTGCTGAGAGAAAGACATCTACAAAGAAATGGGAAAAAAGTTCAAAGCACTTGTTTGCATATGAAAAACCCAGATTTGAGTGAATATCAGAGTATGAGTGAGTGTGCAAATCAGTTCTGTAGTTTCAGGTTCATTGTTTTTGTTTTTTAAGATCTTGGGTTGAGTAATTTAAAAAATACGGCTGTAATGCTTTCAGCACCAGAACCTTTTAGCTGGAATCTTGCATGGCCAGGTAAGAAACCTCCAGAACTCATAGAAGTCATGAAGCTCAGGAGTGGCTATTTGTGCACTAAAGGGCAGTTTTTCATGGTTAGTTTAAAAAATGATCCTCTTCAGTCCTCTCAGCAACTGTGGTTGTGCCTCACTTAAAAAATAGTAGTAATAGGAGGTATGTACAGCCAGCCAGCTGGCCAGTGAGGGTCTTGGACTCCTTTTGGACTGTTTCCATTTTCCCTGAGCAAAAGATGCCTCCAAAGGAGGGTTACACTGCGACCACGTAGTTAAACTGTGAAAATTTGCCTTCCCAGGTACCAACCCCACTGCCACCCTCCTGTTTCTGGTGCCATGTTTGGCACAGGTATGATGCAGGTGGAGGAGTACAGTCCTTGACAACTCCTGGGCAGACTGAGGAGCTGGTTGGGTACCACCATCTCATTCCACATGGTATGAGAATAAGATAGGTGAGTTGTTGTGTGCTGGCTGGCTCTCCCGTCAGAGCACAGCTCTGAGCACACATCGTTTCACAGCGCAGAGAAAGCCTGTGAGACCGTGGCTCAGTTTGAGGCCCCTCTGCATCCCAAAACTTTTTTCTCCCACCTTTTCCCTGGTGAAGTGACTGTTCCTGCTGCATCACTCCCTTCTGGACCTTCCTGTGTTCCTGCAGCTCCTCCTTTTCTCTCAGTGATGCTAAAAAGGTTACCTGTGAAACCCACTGCACCTTAATTCCAGGTGCAGAAATGTGCTTGTCTTTTGGCTATTTGATAAGCTAATTTTGTAAAGAAGCTTACTGGTTTGCTGGGGTCATTCAAGAGAGATTTATTGCAGCCCCCCCGAAATATGTTCAGTTTAGATTTTTTTTCTTTTTGATAGCCACTTCTTGCAAAAATTTTAATACTTAGACTTTCCTTTAGGAGAAGAAATTCTTTATTAGGAAAAAGTTCTTGTCTGGGCTGTTCCAGTGTCTCACCACCCTCACAATGAAGAATTTCTTCCTTATGTCCAATCTAAATCTACCCTCTTCCAGTTTAAAACTATTGCCTCTCATCCTATCAAAGTACTGGGCTGGTGTGCTGGGAGCTCCTGCCTCCAAGCTCATGTAGGTTTGTGGGAGGTTGGCTCCCTTTCTGCTGCCCACCTCTGCCAGCTGCCTGGCAGATCCTGAGCCCTCAGGCAGAGCGCGATGGCCAACCCTGCTGAAGGCTGCTGCAGGAAAGACAACTGGAGCCCAAGTACATGTGCCGGGTGTGTGATCTAGTGTCTGCCTCACCGCATTCCTCCTGCCTCCTCCAAGGATGCATTTTGCTCAGGGTCTGCAGGTACCATAGGACGATTCGCTTTGCAAGCTGGAGAGCCTTTTTCAAAACCACATTTGAAGCCTTTACTGCGGGCTACACAGAGTACAGATGCATTTATTTCTGTTTCACAGATACCAGGAATTACAAAGAAGTTAAAATACAGCATCTTAAGATTTGTCCTGCTGTTTCCTTTTGCATTTACACAGGCTATGTGATGATTTCATCTGATATCATTTATGCTTCAGCTGAAGACAGAAATAAGGTATTTCTCTACTTCTGACAATAAGCAGCTACTCATAGCACATTAGGATGCAGGTAAAATAAAGGCAGAAACCCTAAAATACCAGTCTTTCCTGTCAAGGAGCACTGAAAATATAGGGTTTTCTTTGGCGAGCTGACTTTCTGTCTTACTTTGCAGTCAGCTAATGGTAAAATGTAGTGGGTTTTCTTCTAGGTTACCTACAAGAAATAAATGGGAAGGCCAGGACCAATAATTCTGAAAACTGATCACAAACAGCTGCTCTAGCTGCTCACTTGCAATAGTGTGCAAGTCCCTCTCAAGATGGATGATTGCTGGCCACAGCGAGGCAGCACCGGGGATGTGCGTCCTGCTTTTGCTGGAGGATCCACACCAAGGAGCTCCAGGTACCACACCAATGCTGGGATCCTCCTCCCGAAGGGATTGTACAAATCCTATGCTCCCTGATGGCTCCCAGGAGCCTCGTTTGTTTAAGTGGTGGGACTTCAGCTCTGGGATGATGCTGTGTACGTACTGGATGGTGGGCCTTTTCATCTTGCATCCCATGCTGGGGACAACATTCAGAGAGATGGTGCCAAATTCAGACCTGGGCCAGAGGCTTGCACAGCGCAAGGAGTGACTTTGGCTTGCCTTAAGTGGCAGGAACATGAATTTCATGAAACACCCACTGAAGTGAGACCTGAATCAAATGACTTTGCTGCATGTTTTTCCCTGCTAAGAAAAAACCAAGATCTTCCTTCAAAGCACTGTGTCTCAACACTTCTATTCTAGTAATACACTTCAATTCTAGTACATCTTAATTTGTAAATACCATTTAGAAATGAGCTTCTAAGTACTGATTTGCAAGATGATCCCTCTTCCAGTGGCACTGATCTGAAATCAGCAGTGGGTGAGGAACTTCATGCTGTCACCCAGCATTGGTCAGGAGGGCTTTCTCCTCCATACTTCCCACCTCCCTTTGCCACCCACCTCTCCCATCCCATTTTGCTGTGTGAGGGGTTATTTTGTCAGCAGCAGTTTTGCTCCAGCTGGGCTTCCAGGGATGTGCCTGAAGTTCTTGTGGCGTGGGGTTGGGCTCAGCGGCAGTACTCCCGCTCGATGCTTGCCATGAGCTCCTCCTCCGAGTAATCGTATGATATTGTGGACTGCCCCGCCGGCTTCTTGCTGTTCCTCTGTTGGCACCTGATGAGGAAGGGAATGAGTAGTTGGTGTTATGAGAATCAAGCTCTGAAGACACAAGATGACCTTTACTTCATTTTTTTTGTGAATGGAAAGATCGAGCTGCATGTGGCTTTGTGAGACACAGATACTCTGTCACGTCTGGTTCCCATACCCCACAGGGACATCGCTCGCTGACATTTGCTATCACTTGGCATCTATTTTAGTCTGTGAGTTCATTACAGTAGAGTCTTTACAATGCTCCAGATCAAACTCACATAACCTTTGGTGAGTTAAGTTCAAGGCCTGGTTAAAACGCTGCATAACCTTTGCACCAGTTACTAGTTTTAAGGTTTTATGCAGAAAGGGATTTCTCCTTTTTATCTGTAAGGGATTTGAGTTTCAACCAAAATATGAACGCAGCTACCACAAACTGCTCTCATGGCTGTTATTTATTTTTGCATCAGCACAACTCTCCCACACGTGGGAACTGAACTGGTGTGCAATTCAAAGGGAACTGGTATGGGTTTCAGTGGTATTGTTGGAGGTGGTTTGTGTTGGGTACAAGGAAATCTGTCCCTACCTGCCTAAGGGAGAACAGTGAAAAGTCTTCTGCAAGCTTTGACCACTATAGCTCATACTACCAAATAGATCTACTTGATCTTGCTTTCCAGGACTTGAGAGAGGAGACAGCAGCTCACAAGTGAGCACTCCTCCTTGACTTTGCAGAGAACCAGGAGGTGAGTAACCTGGGCCATCAGGCTAGTCACCTCTGGAAGCTGGGGCACATGGCTCCACGAAACGGAAATAACAATGAGGTGCAGAGCTAAGTGGAGACTTAAGCTGGAAAATCCAAACTGTAAAGTGCTCTGTCATGCCACATCAACTGAGGTGGTGGGCTTACTTTGTGGTTATCTGCTGGTGAAGAACAAATAAGCAAGAAAGAAATGGTTTTGTATGGCAGATGGCTGCTTGCCAAATAGGAGAAATTTTCATATCCAGTAGCATGGCTCCAACTCTGTCGCAGACTCATTATTTAGCATCTCTTGACTTACTATTGCTCTAAGGATGAAATCCCTCTCCTCCTTGGTCTTGCAGCTGGGATTAATTTAGTCGTCAGCATCCTTTAGTGAAAAAACTGAGGACCTATTTACTAGATGAAATCTCAGGAGCTGCCCCAAAGCAGGTAAGTAAATGTAGACTCAGAATCAAAGAAAAGAGCCCTGACATGCTTTTCTAAGGAAACTTTGTCATTTAGGAGAGGTGCTTTCATAAACCCTGAGCTGTCTGACAGCCAAGAACTCTTCTCCTTGGGTGAGGGAGCACCCATAATGTTCCTGAAACAGGCGTCATCCAGCATCCTGCTGCTGTCACTGCGGAGCAAATGGCAGCAGTGCAACCCTCCTCTGCTCCTATCTGTCCCGGTCAGAAAAGCCTCTGCCCAGCCCAGCTGCTCTGACCGAGCTGTGTTAACACCGTGCCCCCTGCCTCTTGGAAATAGTTTGATGTTTTTCCTGGAGCCACCTGAGGACCAGCTGGTGCAGCAGCTGGGTCGTGTGGGTGTCCTACACTTATTCACGCTGCACCATGCCCTTGATGGCAAGTTCTACTGGCAGCAAGATGGCAGCAAGTAGGATATAGCAAGTGGACTCTTCTGCTTATTCATTTTATTCATTTTCCTCTTCTGCTGGGCTGTGAGCAATCCAGTTTCCACCGCAGTAAATGAGAGCTGGGAAGAAAGCTAAAGTCCAAAGCTCAAACCATACACCAGTAACTACAAAGCAAGAACTGGGAAAAGGAAATGCAGAAATCTGACTTAAACACAAAATTTATTGATTTAAACTCTGCACTGTGACAATCCTTAAACTAATTTTACATGACGTGATGAATTAGAGGCAGAGCTGTTGGCAGCTTGCTTGCAGGCCCACAGAAGAGTCATTGTTTCTCTTAGCCGTTACGTAATTTCCCACTTTTGTGATTCTTTGGCTCACACAGTGACCTCCAAGCATGGGAGAAAATCTCCAGGTAGAGTTGGAACTCATTGAAACATGGATGTGTTTTTAAAAAGACAAAAGCAAAACCCACTTACATGCACAGCCCAGAATTGAGAGGAATAGAGCAAAGGAAAAGCAAGTTGCTGCTCATGTCCTTTCTCTCTATGGTTGTGGCAAATTTCTGTATCATTTAATATGGGAAAATGGAAATAAACTGAAAAATGAGACGTTCTATCTGGATAAAAGAAGAAACTTCTGCACCCTGAGGACAGGAAGCAGAGGAACAGGCTGTGGTTGCACAGGCTCCATCCTTAGAGGCTTTTAAGACCTGATGGAACAAAGCCCTGAGAAGTCTGGCTTGATGCATCTTGGAGCGGGAGACTGGACTAGAGACCTCCTGAGGCCCTCAAAACCTGAACCTTGATCTCAAAGGCATGTTGGTGCAGCTCCACTGCCAGCTCTTTCTGCTGGTCCTGGAATCGAGTGGCTGTGGTGAGGAAATCCTGCGCATGGGACGTGGACAGGACAGGAGCTGGTGGACCACATCCTGCTCCTCCCGCTGCTCCAGCAGGAGAGAAGGCCCCGTGCTGCTCTCCTCAACATGCAGCCAGGGCTGCAGATCAGGGTGTGCAATCATGCTGAATCCAGCTGAGGGCTGTTAGATCTTCCAGTTCGGAGAATAACAGGTCAGTACATAGAGGGGAAAAGTTTTCAAACCCCAGAAATTCTGGGGGAAGAGAAAAACCTGGAAAGGAGCAATGCTGAGAGGGAAAGATGAAAGAGATAGCTGAAAAGAGTATGAGAGGGGAATTTGCAGCATGGCATGACAGCAGAGAAAAAAAGGCCAATGCAACTCCATCAAGATTACTGTGCTGACTTCTGGGTATCTCATTACTAAAAAGTTATTAACAGCTTGGAGGGAGTTTAGAAAGCAGCGATAAAAGTGATTTAAGGGGCTAAGGTGAAGCAACTTAGGAAAGAGGAAAGCAAGAAATGTGCTCCAATTCAGCTAAAAGCCTCTTGGTGTTTAAAAATTAGTAAGAGAAGGAGGAATTTATTTATTTTTAAATGGGAAGACAATGAACTATGCAATGAGGAGAAGGAAATGCAAAATGCGTAATTAGACCAAAAGTGAGAAAAAGCACCTTCGAGCAAGATCCCAGCGGTGGGGATGGCTGGCAGTGCCACGTCCCTGGTGTCAGGCAGCTGCTGGCCCAGGGGAGAGCTGCCTGCAGGCTCTGCTGACAATGTCCCTGATGAGTGGCTGGGGGGACAAGTTCTGAGGGTGAAACCTGAGTTGAGTGGCTGAAAATTAGGTTGGGGTGAATCTAGGCCACTGTTTTCTATCGTTTTGCTGAGGATGGGAAAGTCCAGGGTTAATCATTAAAACGCCTTCTGCAAGACCTTGCAGCTGAAAAATGGGTCAAAACAACGCCCCAGTAACTCTGCCAGTGACACGAGCCTTGGCAGCAATTACAGACTCGTTACAGCGTTCCGGGCTCTCATCCCACCCCTGCCTACCAGGTGCTAGAGAGGGTTCACAAAGGAATTGCGGGGGGAAGGAGGGTAAGACAGCACAACCAGGGACACATCCAGCTGTGTTCCCATGTGCATCCAATTTTATTTTTATTTATTTAGGGCCTGGCTTAGATGCTTACATAGTGTCACACAGGAACACTGGCAGCACAGGAGGTGCAGCACACCTACAGCATCTATCTCGTGTGACTGCTCTCTTGGCAGATAGTATTCAGTCTCCATATCTAGTTTTGTTTTGTTTTGGTTTTTTCCTTGCTTGATATTTATTTCTTCTTTAATTGGCTTTATGGGAATTTTTTCAGTCAGCAACTCTATCAAGATGAGGCTGGTTTTTGTTGCTTGTAACACGAGTGTTTATCTAGAATAATTCTAGCTGCAGAAATGTGAAGGATGAGACATCTACACACATTAACCACTGTTTCTTGATTTGGTTTGATTTCTTCAAATTGTAGTTTTGCTGGGTGCTGGACAATTTTCCAAAAAAATGTTTGCATGCAGTTCTTGCCAGCAGAAATTGCAGCCCTGCTTATCACAGGCACTGCAGGCTCTTCACACGTGAGCTGCACTACGGGGCTCTGCAGTGGGTATAAAGGAAATGTTATCTAAATGAAAATAAGCTCCTGCTCCATCATCCCAGATCAGAAACTAGTTTCTGCTGTTTCAAGTCTTCCCATTGTGCTTCAAAGAGGGAGGGAGAAGGAAAGCCCTGGCAGCGGACAAGAGGGGCCAGTGAGAGCCTGGGGCTGGGGAGCTTGGAGGGGGACTGCTCAGCTGCCATTGTAGCCCAAAGCCCATCGAGGATTCTGGAGAGCCCAAGAGAGGTTTCGGTCCCTGCAAGCACCCGTATCAGCCTTGCTGCTGGGAAAGCTGGGGACAGGCGTCTTTCCCGAGCACTCCCGAAACCAGCAGCCTGGCCAGGGGAGCTCCCAGGAGGGAGAGGAGAAGGGAGGATGGCGGCTGGTGCCGGGGCTCTCGTGTCACATCCACCCACGCTGCTCAGCATTAGTAGGTCACACAGCCCGACAGCCAGGATCTGCAGCTTAGTCTGCTCTCAACTGCTGCAGGAGCAGAGGGGCTGGATGACAGACAGAGCTTAACGCTGAAGAGAGTCACTATTTATTATAAGGAGATGATATTTTAAGATGGTTTTTCAAACCTTTATGTTTCATCTGCCTTTCTTGAACAAACACATCAAACTGTTCCCATTGCTCTTGGTGCAGGCAGACTCGGAGGCGCAGTCTGCTTGGTAGCTTTTGCTTGAGGAAGGAAGATTTCAGATGTCTTTTGTTTGACACCCGGTGCAGTAGGTCCCCACCATTCCCCTGTCCCTGAAGGACACTCATGTCTCTAACTGGTGTAGCATGGGAGCGTCTCATGGGTTTTCTCTTATGATTCCTGGGGAGCGAAGAGATGTTATCCTCCTTTTCTACATGCTACAGAGCCCACAGATGATCTGTGGGTGAAAGAGAGCTTGAGCTACTCATTGGAGCACTCCTCCCCAGCTTTTCACAAGCTCCTTCAAGATGCCTCTGTGACAGGTGGACATCCTAAATTCTACATTGTTCATGACCAGGAGTGAATCTCTGTACTGTACTTGAGCTGAAGCCTGAATATTTACAGGCAGCACAGCTCCTGGATTTTTTTAAATTGGCAAATAGGTAGAGGACAGAATATTTAGGTCTATAAACCATTTGACACTATTCCCACCTCTCTTTTGAACAGCAGGAGGCATGCAGGAATAGCTTTCCCCTTTATGCTCCCTTCCTTCCAGCTGCTTTTCCCCTCTGAAGATAAAACAAAACGATGGGGTACTCACTGATGGTTGTCGGTGTTCTCTGCGCCTGGTGGGCTTCTGGCTGACAGAGCCTGGGAAAAAAGAAAAGTCATGTGTTTCAGTTACAACATTTTAGAGTCAAGGGAGGTGATGCTACCCCTCTGCCCACTCTGGTGAGTAATGCATCCAGCTCTAGGTCTCCAGCACAAGAAAGACATGGACCTGTTAGAGCAGGACCATGGAAATGATCCGAGGGCTGGAGCACCTCTCCTGTGAGGACAGGCTGAGAGAGTTGGGGCTCTTCAGCCTGGAGAAGAGAAGGTGCCAGGGAGACCTTACAGTGGCCTCTCTGTATATAAAAGGGGCTTATAAGAAAGATAGAGATGGACTTTTTACCAAGGCCTGCAGTGACAGGACAAGGAGCAACAGTTTTAAACTGAGAGTGGACATAAGAAAGACATTTTTTATGATGAGGGTGGTGAGACATCGGAAGAAGAAATGGAGCTCCTTACAAACTCTGTCCCTGGAAGTGTTCAAGGCCAGGTTGGATGAGGCTTTGAGCAACCTGGTCTAGTGGAAGGTGTCCCTGCTCATGGCAGGGGGCTGGACTAGATGACCTTTAAAGGTCCCTTCCAACCCAAACCATTTTGTATCTCTGAGAAACCTATCTCTGTCTATAGTGGGCCATGTCTGCCCTGGTTTAAACCACCAAACAACTTCTGTGGAGACAATAAAGCTACAAGAGAGCCCCCTTTACTAACTAATATTCTGCTAGCAGGGCAGCTGGGTGGCTGCTGACTATGGAACCAAAATCATGGAATATTAACTCATTAAACCTCCCAGTTTTCCCATGAATATACACTGCCCTGCCAGCTGACAACTAGCAGTATGAAAATACCTGCTAAGGAAGGAAATTACGGCAACACAGACCCAAATATTCTCAACTGACAGGCCACGTTCCCTGAAATGATCCACCTAGAGTGAAACATCCACCTTCCCTACCCTGGAAACCCACAGGTTTCCAACAGGACACCAGGGGTCAACCAAAGTAAAACCTGATGATATTTAAAATGGGAAGATGATGGGACCCTGTGTCTGTTTGAGCCCCTGGTTTGACCAATAATAAAATTAACCCCCTGCAGCCAGCTGCTACCGAGAGGAATATAATTTTTATCTTTTTCCACATCTTTACTGTACTCTGTGCTGGTTTCACTTGGCTGGTAGCCAAACACCAAACAGCTGCTCGCTCACTCTCTCTCACTCCAGGGAATAGGGGAAAGAATTGGAGGGGTAAAGGTAAGGAGACTTGTAGGTTGAGATAATAACAATTTAAAAACTGAAACAGAATAAAACTTAAAATAATAATGATAACAATAAGGGTAGTAATAGAATATCCAAGTGAGTGATACACAGTGCAATTGCTCACCACCTGCCGACCAAGCCCAGCCCATTCCCAGATAACGATCCCAGAGGAGCGACAATCACAAAACTAAAACTGCAATCCCAGAAGAGTGAAAGTCCAAGCGAGCGAGAAAGCCTGAGAAACCCTCATAATATACTGAACATGACATTATACGATACGGAATATCCCACTGGCATATCCAAATGCCAGTTTGAGTTAATAATTTTGATATTCTCCCCACCCCCCTAAACCTTGCACCTGCAAACTAGCAAAACACGGCGAAGTCGGAAAGTCCTTCAACTGCCAGTGACAACTGAAAACACTGGTATGTTACCAACTTTCTTCTCGTAACAAATCCCACATAGAAACTGAAACACAGCATTATTCTATCTACTAAGAGGAAAACTATCTCTGTCCCAGCCAAAAACCAGGACAACTCTCATGAAGAAAGGGAGAGCAACAGGGACTAAGGTCTGTGGCTTTGCACATTTTGACTTGCCGTTATTTTTCTGAGCTGCAGTCCTGAAGCTGGTGGGCCTCCTTCATACAAGTTATCCTGAATCTCATGATGACACTAACAGATGTTAAATGAGCAGAAGCAAAATAAGGACTTGGCCAACCAGACAGTAGAAATGAAAAGTTGTTCCATCAGTGTGGAAAAGATGAAAAGATTTTTCTGTACAAAAAAAAAAAAAACAAAAAAGGAGGGGAAGCAAAGGCCCAGGGAGCGGTGCAGGGGAACAGCTCGCAGTTCAGAGCCATCACCTCTACATCAGCTGTGCCATGTTTCTGCAGGGCTGGATGGGATCAAGTGTAAGATCATGTCTTGAGCTAGCTCAAACCCACGCTGCCTCAAGCTCCAGCAGTGCATGGGACTGGTGCTGTAAGTGTTGGAGCTATGGAGGGGAGATACCCCTATGTGGACAGTGCTGGTACAGAGATGGCAGCTTTGTGTACATGTTTGCACTGATTTAAATCAATTGGTATCAGTCAGGCTTGTAAGTGCTGTCTGCTGGGCAGAAATGTCCACCTGGGCATCTGCCATGATTGCGTGGCACCTGATTTTAATTTGAGAGGAGATGTTTTCATCACACTTATTCCTTAGCTGCTTCTCACGCAGATGGAGAGGAGTTGAGGTTTGAACACAATGGTGTCAGACACCACTAGGCAGGTAGGTGCTTGGCAGCAAACTGGCTCTTCCCTGCTTCTTGGGTGGGCTTTGTGCTGCTGTGGTCACCTTTGGCTCCTGTGCTAAAGCAAAGACACCTCTGTCACAGCACTGGGTCAACACTTCTTCCAGGTGAGCCCTAAGTAGCTTCCATTTCTGGAGCTGGGAAAGGGTCTGCTATCCACAGTCTTTCATGTCCTAGCTGGTTGCTTAAAATTACAAACTAAATCTCTACAAAAGACTTGTAAGATCTTTGATACCTTTCCAAAGGCAGTCCACCTCCTTTCAGAAGAGCCCCCACTCTCTGGCAACACTTTGTTTCCTTTGGAAGAGCCTGAACTGTTCTAGAAACAGCTCCTGGGTCCAAGCAGAGACGAGGCTACGTGAGAAAGCTGACACTGAGGGAAGAGAGCTCCCGCCTGGTTATTTAGTGCTGTTTCTTGACAATCATCTCCCACAAGTGACAGGAGCAAGCGGCAGTGCCAGGAGGATGCCATGCTGCGTTCTAAGGCTGACTCCTCCTGGGAGTGCATCCCACGATACATCACCCACCAGGATGCTGCTGCTGCTGCCCCAGCTTCCTTCTACCAGGTGTGCTGGTTTGGGCTGGGACAGCGTTAATGAATTAATTCCTTGTTTTGCTTTACTTGTGGCTTTTGCTTTACCTATTAAACTGT
>NW_010332681.1:0-1582 GCF_000700745.2 Antrostomus carolinensis | reverse complement strand
GAAGGTAGAGGCCAAGCCACACTTCTACCCTGGCTCCATCTATGTGATCCTGTGTCCAAAAGGACACTAAGAATTACCTTTCCCACAAGCCGGAATCGTTGGGAAGGGGAGGGAGAAAAAAAGGACGGAATTCCCAGGAAAAGGAGGAGAACGTCAAATGAAATGCAGACAGTGAAGAGCTGAGTGACCCCGCGGTCAGAGCACAGCCCACGCTCGCTCTCACCCGCACAGCTACCAGCGCCGGGAGAGAGTGTGGCAGGAGCTGCCTGGGGATGCCTCTTATACACACCTGGTGCTAGGACGCCCTTTGTGACATAGGGCCATGCAGGAGCCTCGTGGTGACACGCACACACGCACGCACGCACACACACACACACACACGCACGCACGCACACACGTCTCTCCAGATGGGAAACACAGGAAAACTGGACCTCACCGCTTTTGACAAGTAGCCTCTGGCGACCGCAGCCTGTAAGCGAGCAGCAGTGGAAAGGCTCTGTTCCCGGGCATTTTCTTCTCCCCTTGTGTTAAAGATGCTCAGGGCTTCTGCTGCTTTTAGAAGAGGGCTACAAAAAGAAGTCGGTATCTTCATTCATTATCAAATCAGAGAGGTTAGTCGCCGCTTTGAACGCAGACCTCTTACAGGATCACAGAATGGTTTGGGCTGGAAGGGGCCTTTAAAGCTCATCTAGTCTAACTCATGCTGCCATGGGCAGGGACATCCTTCTCCACAGATCAGGTTGCCTGAAGCCCCATCCAACCTGACCATGGACACTTCCAGGGACGGGACATCCACAGCTCCTCTACGCAAACTCTTCCAACCAGATATAGAGCTGTTGACTGCAACACTTGGCATGCAGCCATCCAGCCAATTCCTTATCCATCAAATAGACCATCCATCAAATCCACACCTCTCTCATGTAAAGACAAGTACATTGTGGGGGACTGTCTCAAAGGCCTCACAGGCTGCCAAGAAAGATCCCTGCTTGGCTGCTCACCTGCACCCTCTTCCTGCCCATGTCCCCATTCCCAACGCCTCTCTCACTGCATTCGATTTCTAGGGGGCACAGTAGTCCCAAGTGCTGGCATTTGGAGATGAAAGAGGATGCCGACAAAGCAGTGCCTTCGCTCATCTTGCAGTGAGTCTCACTGTAGGCTTGGGAGCTGTGTGGTTTATACTTTGTGTGAGGAGAAACACCTACACGTTTCTGCCTGGATTTTGCCTCAGAAACTCATTTCGTACCTAGGACACTCGAAAGCGAGCCAGAAGACATAGGAACTGCAGGTCTTGTGGGACACTGCAGAAGCATCTTCAAGGGTTAAGTCTTGTCTTTTTCACTCAAATCCTACTGACCAAGTTTGCCAGGAAACCAGCTTCTTTGCTGCAACAAGGAAGAGTGGAAATCCATTTTCTTAACAAGATGACCCTGTTGATGGGGACTGTCAGTGACCATGTTTGGTTTCCTCATGTCTCGCACCAGAGCTCACACTGCAGAGACGACAACATGAATAACACACAGGTGACCAGAACTTCTAATCCAGCAGCACTGGAGATGCTCTGCTCTGGAGCAATTTTCCCCCC